>NW_021761312.1:0-7118 GCF_005508785.2 Acyrthosiphon pisum
TAAATTAAGGTAACTCTCTAGAATCGTGAAAACAACGAAAAAGATAGTAAGTTTAATATTATAGATAGACTATAAGTAATCAAGTGAAACGTAAAGTTGTTGATGATATTAAAGAGAAACCAAGTAAAATTATTCATAGTCACCTTACACAAGACGTAGACACTTTGACAACATACGATCTAACATTAATAAGAAAAAATATTCACAGTGCTTGATCATCTATTATAAATGTAAAGTTACCTGTGGATTTGAATGAATTACATATCTCTCTAGATAATATGAGTAATTTATTAATTACAAATCGGAACGAAAATTTTTACTTGTAAATGACACCCCATCAAACATTTCCAAGCATTTTTTATTTATTGGGAGGTACCTACATGGAAATTATAAGGTTGACGGATTTATACTATCTATATTGTATACAATTGAGAAAAATTAATAATAATCAGAATTTTCAGAATTTTACTTGTTTAATATCTGAATTATTATTAAATATTTTTTTTTTTTTTAACATTTATTTGAATATATACAATCTGTAATAATGGTTACAATAGGCATATGGGCTGAATTTACAATGGTTGTGATTACGTGAGGTGAGTAGCAACCCAGCGGTAACACTCGACATGAAATTTATTAAATATTTGAATAAAATAATGGACCCATATTATATTTTAAAATTATTAACAAAACCTAAATTTTGTAATTGTGAATCAAAATAAAATTTGACTCGAGAGTTGGATGGGCTAGGCCAATGACAAATAGTTAATTTAATATTAATTATTAATCAATGGTAATAATAAATCAATCCTTATGAAAACTATTCAAAATTTCAAAATTAAGTTCAGTTTAATAAAAATTGTTAAAATACTCATGCAACTACAAAAAAGTTCAAAACAATTTAAATTTAAATCCCAGAATAATATTATGTTAAATTTACAAGTGTTTAATTTTTCTGAAAAGTTTCTCTAAGAATAATAAATATCTGCCTAATTATAAAATTAATATTATTATTAGTCGGTAAAATACATAAAAGCTTTTATGTTTTCTAGATAACTCCTTTCAAATAAAATATTATCATTTAATAATATTTTAATATTATATAATATTATAAGAATATAATACGAATCTATAAGATATAATTCTAAAAGTTTTAATTAAATTAATTTTAATGACTTTTAACAATACTTTTGTTGGCGTGTTATCATAGTACATGTAATTTTTAAAACAAAGAGTTTCATAATTATTATTAAATCTAGACTTAATATAGCTTATGATTGGAAATATGTATTTGATTATGTAATAAATATTGAAAAGGTTAATATCACAATTTCAAAAGATTTTTGAATCGCTTGATAAAAACAAAATAATCTAAATAAATGATTTTTATTATTTATCTATAAAATAAGAATAGCACTATAAAGATTTTAAGCAAGCATTATATTTATGTACGTTTACGTCATGATAATAATATAGGTACTATTATTCAATATAGGTAAAGGCGTGAACTTTTGTTTTTATGGTGCATCACAATTTATGTACATTTACCCACTTATATCATTGTGCTTATTCTTTATCATTTTTCATTATTATCTGATTTAGTAATCAGTAATGTAAGCAGTGCCATAGTAGTGTAAGTAAGTGGTGGTTGAAACATTGTAATTTGATCTAACCGTTCAATGACAACCAATATTATTTTAACTGATACAACTGCTCAAGTGAAATATTCTATACTTCATTAATACCACCTCTTATATTATTTATTATTAAAAAATAATTGCATCGAATATGGTATAAAAGTATATTTTCATGTTTTGTATAGTTTAAACAACATAATAAATATTAATGATTTTAATGTTTTTTTCGATAATCTAAAAACATATTATATCGCTTAATTACGAATCTACAAGTACATCTTATTAGATCGTTTAGTGACTTTCGGATACTAAGTTTAAAAATATAAAATGTATAAAAATATAATGATATGATAAATCACTGCAAATGTATTTAAGTATTTTCAGTATAAATGATAAATGCATGTAGGTAACTATAATCTAAGTAAATGCATTTTGTATATTATAGCCACCACAACCAAAGTGTCCCAGTTTGTATCCTATAACTTTTCTAAATATTGTATTTGTCCTACCTAATTTTTAAAAATGTTTAATATATTACCCAGCTATACGTGTTTCAGTAAATACGAAGTTTAACATAATAATATATTATAATAATACATATATAACAATAAAATTAATTAATTTTTTCAAGAGCAATTATTATTATTTAACTACAGTAAAATTTAATTAAATAGGTTCGTTTAGGTTGAAAAATAAAATAATTTTATTCATCATAATTTAATGGTATTAATGTTTTGTGTATAAACTATGTATGATCATATGAGTTATCTAATATTTCTCATACTATTAATTAAACCCACATTCCGGATAGGTATTAAAAATTATTATACTTTTCGGTACCTACATTTTCTGCACCCGGTACCGAAATTATTTCGAACCGATAACTTTATTTTTTCCAGAACCGAACCAGAACAGTTATTTAAGTTTAGAGGACCAGTACCGGAACTGATATCAATAAATTTAAAAGGTTCAGCCACACACACTTATAATCACTTACTACGGGATAAATTACTCGTCACGCACTCATAAACATAGAACATTGCCTATATTGAACGCCTTAGATATGGTTGGTATAAAATCCCAGTAACAGGTAACTATAAGTATAAACTAATTAAAGGCAAATATTAAATTTTGAAAACGTAAAAAAAAATTATGATTCACATGCTGGTACATCAAGCATCACAAAGGCGAATGATCCATCCTATTAAATATTACGCAAGCAACTAAACTTGCAAATGAGGGACAATTATGACAATATTCAATTTACTACGATGCGTAACTACAATAAACAATTTCCAAATGTTCTACTGAGAAAAAAACCACAATGTTTAAGATTTTTAAAAGAAAATTATATGTTGACGGCTCCACAACTTTATTTTAATTAAAATAATACAGTGAATAAATGTGCCTACTGTTCAAATATCCCAAAATATAATACATTTATTATAATATTGTATAGGACATAGGTATTAAATGTGGTTTATATTAGCAAATACAAGACTACAATAGCCTAATACATTCTCCTAAAAAATTTAATTAAGACTTATAAAGATAAAACGCAATACCCAAAGTCCATAAAAATGATTATACCAAAAATTTGTAGATACCATACAATCTATCAGATGTATTAAGTGGCATGATATTATCAAATTACATTAATAATTTTTAAAAATATAACACTACAGAAACTACAAACTGTAGAGCGAGACTTAAGAATATATTTTATTAAATAAATATGCTTAACATTAATTTAACTAAAAACAATAGCAATTTTATAACTATTGTTATACATTTATAATGTTTGTATAATACAATACTACAATTGTATTAATAGGCATGCATATTATTAAAAAGGAAAAAACTTCAATCTTTGAGTGATAACTATAAAGTTAAATTATAGACGTGACATAGATTCACTAAATCGCACTTTATTTCGCTATAAATGTAGTTACCAACAGTTATCATAAGTCCTCGGATGTTTCTTACTTATTTTTGATTGAGAAACATTTTTTGTTTTATTATTTTTTTAATTTGTGAACGTTAGTGTATACTTATTTTACTTTTTATACATTTATATTCGTTCACATTTATATACCACGTATATCTATATGAAAAAAACCTCAAAATATACTAAATATAATTTAACTTACAGAATTGTTAGGTTATTAACGAATCACATTATGGTATGATGATGTAGCTATATTTTTTTTACAAAATAGTACCTAATCAACTTAATATCAAAAATATCTGCCCTAATAATATTATGCACATGAAATTATACACCGACCAATGCATTTGGAACCCTTATAAATATAGTAAAAAATCAAAATAATTGACTAGTTTCAGTCTGCGCATTGTGAAACATTCTCTGAAGAGCTGGATCGGTACACAGACATAATATGACAATAGTAGGTAGTAAGAAATACAAATTTTACTAACGAAACGTCTAAGTTGGCGGACAACAAATAAAGTGTGAATAAATGCTTTCTTGAATTGGAATAGTTAAGTTTGAGGCTACATAAAACCTAAGATCGTACACCGCTCCGAGCCCACAAACAAATCCAACTCATTGGTAAAAGACATACATTAGGGAGCTATATTATAATAATATCTACAATATACTATATGTGTCGACCATTGTAGAAACAAAGAGAAAACCGATTCAATATGGCAGGGTTGGAGGCGGGTACTATGCCTGCATTGAGCATTCCCAAAAGTCTATGTATTACCCTTGCCACTGTCGATATGGCACTAGGACTCGGGAATAGAAAATTACATTCCGTAAGATCAAAAAATACGTCACTACCTAATGTAATGACACGACCTACTCGGCGTGGCGTATCAGTGACCTAATAATAGTTAATAACTATGGATAAGACAACAGCCGTAGTATAGATAGATGTCATATACTACGTACAACTAAAGGCTAAAGCTCCAAACCAACTACGTTTAAGCACATCTCGCGCCGACCGACCCACTTGACATATATATTATATACGCGCAAGTTTCCCAGAGTTATAAGAGGGGCCCAAGGGGGAAGGTCATCGGCCTAAAATGATGAAAATAATGCAAAGTTCTAAATACTTTATATCATAAACATTATTACATACTCCTGGTAAAGCCGTGAACATCATGACGTGCACCTAAGCCAATGTTAAAACATTCATGTTCAAATGTTTGATAATGTTTATTATTTATTATTTATTTATTTAATTTATTATTTTCCCCTGTGCAAGCGCACACAACCAAGAATCGGTTCCTTATACCTACAGATCCAGAAGACTCAACCCGGGACCGCCTCTAAAGTGCAATATATATAGTAACGAGCTATTATATCACGTTAAGCGATCTGCCATCATATTCATATAATATAACAACAATAAAAACAACAACATTATAACATAATATACCTAGGTACAATATATACCTCCGTATGCGAAGATCATATTATTATTACTATGACATGATATATTATAATTTTGCAATGACTGGTGCACTACTTACCGCCTGTTGCGTTTCTTGGACCATCAACAGCAGACATGGTACGATCACCAGAACGACGACGCCGAGCCGCCGGCAAATGCCGCCGCGCGCCATTAGGACTGTGTGTGGTTTGCGGGCAGGTCGCCTCCGGTGTAGTTGCCCGCCGCCGTAGAGCAGCCGAACGCCGCCGCCGCCGTACGTGCGTGCGCTCGTATGGGCGCGCGCGCGCTCGCGTTTGACCGCGACCACTGGTGGACGATGGAATGAAAAAACCGAAATTTATGCTGTTGTCTTGTTATAATATTTATTATTATTACGACGACGATGATGACAATTATGTACAACGTGTATGATATTGACGACTCGTTGCGAGATCGTCTTGTTGTAATTTATTATTATTGTCGTGGGCGCCGAGGCGAGAAAAATTAAATAATACACATACAAATAATAAATATTATATTATTATTGCTAATCGAACGAACCAGCGTTATCGTTTCGTTACCAAACACGGTTATTATTGTGGTGATGGTAGTGCTGCTGCTCACGCTGCTCCGGCACACCACGTGGTTGGCTCCATCGTGTTCGATCGCCGACCCTGTGGACCACTATAACAGCGCGCGCGCGAACTCTGCGGCCGTTATCGGTGACCGTTATCGCTCTCGGACGTCGCCGCCGCCACCGGTTGCAGGCCCGAGTCGTCGGAAGCAAAAAACTCTATAATATTGAAAAAATATATACATATTATTACTATACGACAGCGTTTTGAATACGAAAAATGCATACATTGATGTGTGTCATAAAAAATGCCAATGAAAACATCAACATTTTGAGGGTCTCATTGGATCGTGCCCCCCACGTGCCCTTAGGGTAAATACCTACGAAACTGGTCACAGATTTGATGTTGCCTGTATGGTACTTTTATGATGAAAATGTGGTTACTTTACTATTAATGGGTCCTGACTCCTGATGGTTGTTATATTTGTTACCCGCGTCCTTAAGACTGTGTTCTCCGCATCTGTAGGCCCCTTTTTACAAACCTCCGATTTATCAAATTAATTGTATTCAGCAATTCAAATTTTGTGTAGTTACTTTTAAGGTATAATAAAGTGAATTCAGTATTTAATATTCGCTTATTATCAAACCGTGTTATGAATTATAATATAAGTACCTATGTAAAATAACACAATTTAATAACTAGCTTAAAAAAATTAAAATATCCTAAAATACCCAAGAGAAAACACAAATACCTATTATGCTATTACCTTTAAGTTTAATAATAGGTTTGGTGTTGTCACTCTTATTATAAAGCTTATTATACACAAAACTCAAACTGTATCGTTACTGTTGTACGTGTACAATGTACATATACACATTTTGCATATTGTACGTTTGTAAGATGGAGACAACACATGCAGGTGTAATGCTTCTTAAAAACACTTTATACAAAACAATTAATCAATTAATATAATCTAGCATTTATTATAATATTGTAAATTTAACGATTTTATTATTATATTTAAAAAATTATACTATTATTTATATTAGGTACTATATGATAATAATATTTTGTGTTTAATTAATTACTAAAAAAAATATGTGCTCAACAGTTTTCTCGAATATAGTAAATACTTCTACAAGTTTATTAAATATAGTAGGTATTTGAAAGCATATTAATAGTTACCAGCTACTGCTTTTATTGGGTAGGTAGGTAGGTACCTACATCCCACATACCTATATTAGGTATAACTATTTTTTAAACTAAACTTTGAATAAATCTAGTTTTTCATTGTTATAAACTTATAATATATTTGCTATTATTAAAAAATACAGACATATAATTTAACATAAGACATTTTTATACGTATTGTGTATAAGGTGTTGGTATAGATTTTTTTACAATTTATTAGGTAGGTAATTAATATTTAATACATTTGATACCTACCTAGTTGTAATTCCGAATTCATTAAAATTATATTTTTTAGGAAGAAATAAGTTATG
>NW_021761313.1:0-780 GCF_005508785.2 Acyrthosiphon pisum
TACCACTCCACTCCGCTCATCTAATCTTTGAATATTTATAACTCCTAAACTACTCGCCCCAAATTTGATTTTCATGTATCAATAAGCGACTTGAAACTATGTAAAAAAATATTTTCAAAAATATTTATACTTTTTGAAATAATGAGTGTTCTATGATAAAAGAATCACCCAGTATAGGTTAAATGAAAAAAAATAGATAATAATATATTATATTATTGATTTAATATATTACACGCATAAACTTATTAGAGATTATCCGAATCGTGGTAAAATAAAATCAGCTACATCTGTCGTATTGGCGTTTTACCGAGTATTTGTTTTCAAGTTTTAATATACAATGCTATAAGAAAGATCGGTCGAGTTCGATTTAACGAAGAGTTATTATATAATAATGTGGTTTATTATTAACGATTGATCGCTTGTCTATACAATGAAAATATATCACTACTGTACGAACATTTTTAGAACATTCAGTAGTCAGGAATATACGTCACACAGTATTCCCACATCGTAAGTACATTAAATAGTAAATTCGTATAGGATACACCTACAGTTTTTTTTTTTTTTTATAAAAAGAGGCAAGTATGAGTTGAAAATGTTTAAACAAATTATGTTACACTATAATTAACAACTTTTATCATAACATTGAAATGTATTAAGCTGAAATTTTTACATCTAAAATACAGAAGATAAAAATTCAATATAATATAACAATAATATTATGTATAATAATTATTACAACCGGCTTAATAAAAATAATTCCAATAACCGATGTTCAAC
>NW_021761314.1:0-821 GCF_005508785.2 Acyrthosiphon pisum
TAACCATTGATGCTAAAGAACACTAAATTAAAAATCAATGTGTAATGATTTGATATTAACTAATATAGTACTGGTTTCATAAAATGACAATGCATCTAGTTTCAAGGATAAAATAAAATAAACTAAAAAAAGGTGGGTAAGTGGATGTCGCTCTGCTGTACAGTAGGTTACAGGTGGGTCACTGTATAATGGATAGTATTAAATTTGAATTCAATGACATAATATCACTGTATAAGAAAAACGATTCTGAGCGGAGACGGTATGTCAGTCTAGGTATAAGACATATTATAATATACTTATATCCAGGGCCGGATCTAGGGGGGGAAGTCGGGGATTTATCTCCAGGCGTATAATTTTGGGGGCGTATTTTTAAGGTTTTAAATTTGGAAATTGGAAATTGAAAATGGACTTAAAAACAAAATCAAAACTAGGTACAAAATAATATTTTACAGGAAATGTGTAATATTGAGAATGCAAATAAAATAAAATAATTTTATTTTTAATCGAGATAAGTAATAACTAATAAGTAATAACATTGATTTAAAAATTAAAAAGGACAAAATATGAAATAGGTACGTAGTGCCGTGGAAATACCCGTCTGCAATTGTCAGCGGAAGTGTACACGCCATAGTTCATCATAGATTAATGTACTCTCCGATTAGTGACATAATAAAGTATGGTAAATTACATCGTTTTCTTGCATATTATAATATATTATGTAGATAGTTATTTGAAACTTTATGTTAAAAATGGCAATATTAATTGTAATTCAGTGTTATGTAATTTTAAATTAAAAACTACCTATACCTATATTTTTACAA
>NW_021761315.1:0-1375 GCF_005508785.2 Acyrthosiphon pisum
AGTACTTATATCTAATGTAAGAAATTTAGTAAAAAAAATTATATGAACTAAATTATTTAATCTTTAAAAAGTTTAAGTAAACATAGGTATTAAGGTATCTGTTTATTTATTTTTAATTTTTAATTAGAAATAAATAGATAATTATACTTAATACCCATATAGTTATATACTATTTCATTGTACCTAAATGTACAATAATATAATAGTACAATAAATTGATTTAAGTACCTAATTTTTAACACCTGAATGCTAAATAAACATGATTACAATTTATTATATTTTATATTTTTAATTTTTATATTAATACTAATACTGTATTTTATTAGAGATCCATTCTATAGGTACTACTATACTAGTGTACTACTTAAAAACAGTGGCGTCATTTGAGGGGGGGCAAGATGGGCATTTGCCCCTATCTGATTTTAAAAGCGGCCCGATGGGCCGGTTACCAGTTGTTGCCGTTTTACCATTATTATATTTTATAAGCGCAAAAACATGCCTATTTTATAATATTTTCAAAAAATATTATACTATATATACTAAGAAATTATTGTCACATTGATACATTTTTACTAATCGATAGTTGGAATATATTTATATTTAGACGTATGCGGTGACGTACCTACATACACATTGTATGTTTGGATATGTATTTAAGTATGTTTGTTTATGTTGTATGGACAACAATAATAATAATTAGTATCATAATCTAGTATAGTTTAATTTCTAAAATCTTAAACTAATACAAATTCTAAAATCAACAACCGATTGGCGATTGGCACTCTTATCAATAATTATCATTGATCACGGACTTCAGTTAACTGCGACAGTCGTGTATGATTCAACTATTCTGTGTAGGTACCTATTGTGTTACTTTAGCTGAAATTTATTTTTTTCGTGACGCGTGTTTACATTAATATTTTAATTTGGGCAAAATATGACATAAAAAAAATAAATAGGTGGTGTGGCTAAAAATATAAAGTTACCGTAAACTGCTCAAGAATCGAAAATAATTTCTGGTATGTTTAATAAACAGACAAAACTTGAGCGACTGCGCCAGAAAGCAAGCAATAAAAAAAAATATATAGGTACCTATTATTATTTAAGATAATATTAATTTGTAAATATATCGTATACCAATATAAGAGTAATAGAGTATACGCTATAAGTGATGAATCGGGTAAAATTGATTTATAGATAATGCAGTTGATACATATTTTCAAAAATAATAAAAAGAAGATATCCTATAATAAACTACTAATATTATTGTTTTTCAATATAAATATTGCCATATAATAGTTTGTAGACTTTTAACAATTGTTTTTCTAAAATATCTGCTACCTTTTATTAAAATGATGTTACCTAGTTGATAAAA
>NW_021761316.1:0-2299 GCF_005508785.2 Acyrthosiphon pisum
GATTAACGTAGTATTTAATCAATACAATTTTTAATTGCAGCCAACAAAAAAATCAGAAACTAGCACAGTAACAGTGTTTACGGTTGTGTCATATTGTTTTAATTTCTAAATGTGCAGTACTCCAGTCTAAAAAAACATTTTTTACGCAATTATAAATAGTTCTTTAATATTCACAACGAAGACGTTGTCTGTCATTTTGCGTATATCTTGACGATATAGTGTTGGACGCACATTGAATTGTGTATTTGTGTGTACGAATATATATAATATATTATAGAGTAAAGACTCATTCGCGCATATTAACGACGTGTGGCTCTTGAACACGATTTATATAATATTATTTTAGAGAATGTCTGCGATGTTGTACCGAAAAAAAGCAACTCGCCGCCCGTTGACGGGTAGAAAAGAATATAAATATTATACGTATTATTATTAAACTTTTCGGCGCATGAAGTTGTTAATGTAATATAATATTATTATGTGATAGTACGTACTATGTATGTATTCGCGAACACAAAGTCACCTTTGTGCGGGAGGAGCAGCATAATCCTTGTTTTCAAACACTCGTGCTAAGAAAATACAACGATGTGCAGCGTAACCTTTGGTATACCTTTTATTACCTTTAGGTATGTAAGTATAGAATATAATAATATTTTGGTACACTCGCGCCTGAACTACATAATATTATTCCCAAGTCAGTGATCTGCGGAGCAGTTATGAAAAATCGAACGTGTATATTATTATAATGGATCGGATCGTTCGTGTATACGTAGATATATTGTCATATAATATATCGTATAATATAATACATTGTCGGTTCTCTGTAAGTAATGAGCTGTGTCCGCTTGGGGTTCGAAGAGCACCACGTTGTATTAATTTCCACACGCAGCGGTGGTTTTCTCATATTATATTATACGATATAATAATAATAATCGATTGCCCACAGGGACACGGTACGCGTAAAGGCCCGAGTGGAGAAATCGCTCAAGATTTGGCCGTGGGGTGAAAGCGGACGGGAATCCTGTGTAGATTTAAAATATATAGGTTCATATAATATGACGTCACGAGACCAACGTGATATATCGTATAGACGTATACTGTAAAATAATGATAATATGAGTCGCGATGATTAATAATAATTGTCACTATTTAATTGTTTTGGTTACGTGTTAAGGGGATTGGTGGCGGACAATTTATTGTCTTAGCCAAAACATACCAATCTTTATTCCATCATACTGTTCGACTTAGTAATGCGACAATACTTTTTAAAACAGATTTGAACAATAACAATATTATGTCTAATTGAGATCAGTCGGTCCACATTTCGGTCACTCGAAAATATCACAAGTTTTAGAGCTAAATATTAGATATTGAAAATAAAATATAGAAAATCGTCTCATATATAGGTCTAATAGATAAACTATTATACAATCTCTTAAATTTGTATAGTATGTGTTTATACTAAAATATCACCTAGTATAATAAATATGATTGGAAATACGAAACCAAGATTCAGTGTCTCACTAAAATTCACATTTGTTAGTAGTGTGAAAAGCGCTGCGTTATTACTTATTGACGACGCATGTACGTGCAAACGAGGGAGCACTCCGCCCACTATTTTTTTACACAGTCACTCACACAAATGATAATTTGTTACGCATACATTTACACGACCCACATGCAAAAACATAGAACATTTCCTATTTTGAATTCTTTAAAAACGGTTAGTATACTTAGTATAAAAAAAAAAAGACGGATTGTAGGTAGTATAGTGAGTGAGTGAGGTAGAAAAATATCGTGTCGCGCATTTATCGACGTGTGCCGGACGATTAATAATAATATAATACAATATAAGCCCCTATCACAGTGTCACTGTCTATCGATGAAATAATAACAATAAATTGTTGTGTTAACGACGCTGACGTTAACGGCGGCTGACAGTTTCGGCAGATGTGTCGCCGCGTGATGTTGCTGATGGTGGTGGTGATGGTACGCGGCTGCGGCGGATAGCAGTATGCGGCCGTTGTGTTGAACGCGCCGTACGGCAGTGGCTGCCTCATGGACGGCTGTTTGCCGTAAGCTGCGGTAGTGACGGGTGATGGAACAAGTTTTGGAACAAGTGGCTGATGTAGTGGAGAACGCTGCCTCCATAACGGGCGACATCGGACTCACGGAACTGACAGTCATGCAAGCGGGCGCGGAGACAGCGCTACCGCCGGCGGACTTATGATGCGTGCGGATGTGCTGTAACAGTTCGTCCGACGTGCTGAAGCTCTTGCCGCCACCGTGACCGATTCGG
>NW_021761317.1:0-879 GCF_005508785.2 Acyrthosiphon pisum
CCGGACCAGGCGAATTCAGGCGGCACTCGGCCTGTCTTCTTGGTACGGGACCTCGGTCTCGGTGCTCGTGGTCCTTAGACGACGCGCGGCCGGCGTACTGGGCCACCGTACGTCGGCCGTGAACCTCCGCGGCTCTCGACTAGCGCACAGCGCTAATGTGAGGTCCGCGGTTGTAGCCGCAAGGCACCAAACCCGGGAGTCTTCGTGCTATAGTCCATACGTATAAAATATTGTCTCCAACAAAATGGCCGCTAATCGCTATCTAAGAGGTGACTGTTTAAAAATTAAACTGATACAAAAGGCGATAAGACACTACTTTGTATATATCATGATTAATCAGATTAAATATGTACATACAACAACATGTAACATTGTTACTTATAAATACAATACAACATAAATATTCACCTCTTAGATAACGATGGTAGCCATTTTATTGGGGACAATAATAATACCGAAGTCGGCTATCTAGTATTTTTATATATCTGTGTGCACAACTCTATAAAATAAATGGACCCTCTCATAATTTTGTTATCATAGAATGAAGAACTAATGAGCGCTCCTCGTGGGATATTTTTGAAACATTAACCATATTAAACCATAGCTTATTCAAGTGTTGGCCTCTAGGGTTCACCACAATCTAGTTCGGGAGCCTTATTACATTGTTCTGTGCCTTATCACAAAACATATTGAACGGTTATAAGCAATTTAAAATAGGAGTTGTGTAACCAGTATATCTTAAACTGTGTCAGAAATATATGTGAATGATACTGTCATACTGTTAACTGATAACGTTGAAATTAAGTTATCAGTTAGCATTGTTGATACTGATTACTGACTTTCGGGCATGCGCATTAAGTATCGTGTACCGTGAAATTT
>NW_021761318.1:0-1935 GCF_005508785.2 Acyrthosiphon pisum
GGACCAGCTACTAGATGGTTCGATTAGTCTTTCGCCCCTATACCCAGCTCAGACGATCGATTTGCACGTCAGAATCGCTGCGGACCTCCATCAGGGTTTCCCCTGACTTCATCCTGGCCAGGCATAGTTCACCATCTTTCGGGTACCAACGTGTGCGCTAAGGGTGCGCCCCCAGCCGGCCGAAGCCGACTTGGCGGAGACGCCCCCGGACTGCGGACCAGCGCGACTTTGAACGCCGGTGGGTTCGGTCGCTAGGCCATCGTCCGCACCGTAAACGGTTCACTTTCATTGCGCCAAACGTGGTTTTTCGTAAGATCACCGTTGACTCGCGCACACGTTAGACTCCTTGGTCCGTGTTTCAAGACGGGTCGGAAAGTAGCTCGAAACACGTCGCCGACCGACGGGACCCCGCCTGCGACGGGGCCGCGTCGACGGTTCTTGCCGTCGGGCGAGCCGACCATGAGCACCGGGGCTCGGCGCGAACGGTCACGCCGAAACGCGACCGACGCGACGAACGTCACCCGGGCCATTCGGCCGGCGCCCAACGGGTCGCGACGTCCGCTAACCGAGCGAAAGATCCGGCCGGCGGTTAGACCGACCGTGAATTCGCCCGGCGGGGATTCGCGAGCTCTGTCCGTTTACAACCGAGCGGTTTCACGTTCTTATGAACTCTCTCTTCAAAGTTCTTTTCAACTTTCCCTCACGGTACTTGTAAACTATCGGTCTCGTGGCCGTATTTAGCCTTAGATGGAGTTTACCACCCGCTTCGGGCTGCACTCTCAAGCAACCCGACTCGAAGGCGCGGTCCGATCCCGGAACGCTGTGACGGCCTCTACTGGCCTGGCACCATCTGCGGGCCATGGCCCCGTTCAAGGGAGACTTGGACCGTCACGTGCGCCCCGGCAACGAGGCCGGCCCGTACGCCACAACTCTCATACGTGCCGCGACACAAAAGTGCGCGGCGAGATTCGGCGATGGGCTTTTCCCGGTTCGCTCGCCGCTACTAAGGGAATCACGGTTGTTTTCTTTTCCTCCGCTTATTAATATGCTTAAATCCGGCGGGTAGTCCCGCCTGATCTGAGGTCGGAACGTATCGGTTGTTTGTTTCTTAAATTACACGGCAGCCTGCGGTCCGCGCTCCGCCCGTACGGTGACCGCCCGCGTCCGCTTCTCGGAAGCCGGAGAGGTCTCGTGGACTCTCAGCCGGCCCGGCCGCGCTCTCGCGCGGCGGGCGGACGGGGACGTGCCGTTTGACGACGCGAGAACCCGTGACTGTTTGCCGTCACAACTTGGGCGGACGACCGGAGGCGGCCGCGCGAGCGGCTCTCCCCGGTCGAACCGCCAATCTCGCACCACCGGAGCGGCCGACGGGCGTGCCGTCGGACGCCTGCCGGCGGCGCATCGGTCTGGCCGAGTATCCGGTATACGACCCTCAGACAGGCGTGGCCCGGGACCCGCGGGTCACCGAGGCCGCAATGTGCGTTCGACTGGTCGATGTTCGTATAACCTGCGGATTACACGACGACGCGCAGATAGCTGCGGTCTTCATCGATCCACGAGCCAAGTGATCCGCCGCTCGGTGTCGGTTGTTTTTTGTTTTGTTCGACGAAACTTCTACGGCCACGCGCCGTGCGCGGACGCACGACTGGGCACGTACGGTCTTTCGACGTGTTAACCATCTTTCGGTCGACGCTCGGTCGGGGGTCGCGGCGCGCGGGCGGTCGTCGAGCGAGTCGGCGAGCGCACGCGGCCACGGGGTCGGATGAGGCGCGCGCGAGACCGGCGAGTGTCGCCGGTACCGCGGGCCCGTCTCTAATGATCCTTCCGCAGGGTTCACCTACGGAAACCTTGTTACGACTTTTACTTCCTCTAAACGGCCGATTTCGGTCATCTTCGCGATCGCGCGACGACCCAGCCCCCGAGGGGGCCGAATAA
>NW_021761318.1:3276-5095 GCF_005508785.2 Acyrthosiphon pisum
CTTTGAGCACTCTAATTTGTTCCAAAAGTAAAACGTGTCGGCCCGCCGACGGCACTCGGTGAAGAGCACCGCGCAGCAAGATTGGAGTAGGCGGCCGCCGTCGTCGAACACCGACGGCCGCGCGACGCGTGGCCGCGCGGCGCGCCGGGAAGCACGAGACACGTGTCCGCCTGCCGACAATACGTCCGGCCGACGTGCCGGTAACTAACACCCCGAGACGGCTGACGAGCGCGACGGCGACCGCGCCGACGGGACACGTGGTCCCGCGACACGGCCGGCCGCGACACGACGGACCGCCAGAGTGGTCCGGCACCGTCCAGACACAGATCCGACTACGAGCTTTTTAACCGCAACAACTTTAATATACGCTATTGGAGCTGGAATTACCGCGGCTGCTGGCACCAGACTTGCCCTCCAATTGATCCTCGTTTAAAGGTTTTAAAGTGTTCTCATTCCGATTACGGGGCCTCGGATGAGTCCCGTATCGTTATTTTTCGTCACTACCTCCCCGTTCCGGGAGTGGGTAATTTGCGCGCCTGCTGCCTTCCTTGGATGTGGTAGCCGTTTCTCAGGCTCCCTCTCCGGAATCGAACCCTGATTCCCCGTTACCCGTTACCACCATGGTAGGCATGGAACCTACCATCGACAGTTGATAAGGCAGACATTTGAAAGATGCGTCGCCGGTACGGAGACCGTGCGATCAGCTCGAAGTTATTCAGAGTCACCAGGTCTTTGCGCGGGCCGCGATCGGGACGCGCACGAAGCGCGCCGCGACGGGCCGGTTTTGATCTAATAAAAGCGTTCCTCCCGCGAGCGACGCCCGAGGGCGCCGCGACGGTCGGAACTCTGTCGGCATGTATTAGCTCTAGAATTACCACAGTTATCCAAGTAACTTGGGTACGATCTAAGGAACCACAACTGATTTAATGAGCCTTTCGCGGTTTCACCTTAATGCGGCTTGCACTGAGACATGCATGGCTTAATCTTTGAGACAAGCATATGACTACTGGCAGGATCAACCAGGGATCTCGGTTTTACAACAACTGCGGCCCGCGACGGCTCCGCGACGACGCCGCCGCCGACATAGGGCGGCGACGGCGACGGCGCGGACACTCGTCGCGGGACGCGTGCGTCCGAGCGCCGGTCCGCCCGTGCGGGCGAACCGACGCCGAGGAAGGTCGGACGAACGTGACCGGTGTACGGTCACGGCGCCCGACCGACCGCGGTTCGTGTGGGATACGAGCGCGGACGGGCGCCCGTGACCCGCGCGCTTCGGTCGACGCGAGCGCCGAGCGCCGAGCCCGCAGAACGCGGGGCGGCGGTCGGCTGCGGTGACCAAGCGAGCGGGGAGAGCGCGCCCGGCGCGACGTGACCCGTGCGTTGGCGAGAGCGGGATTGGCGCGTACTCCGTCCGTTTCGAGCGGATGGAGAATAACCGCGCCAGCGCCCCTCGCCAGGTTTATAACGGCCCCCAGCCGAGATCGTGGGGGAAGCCGGGACGCGACGCGAAGTCCGTCGTCCCGGGGCTTCGCCCCGGCGACCGCCGGGCACGGCGACGATGGCCGGCCGCGGCGGGAATGTTCTGGCTTCGAGAGCTCGTAACTTGCGAAACGGTAACGGGAGTCGTCATCGGTTTCCGAGAAAAACGATTTGCGCGTCGGAGGCCCACCGGGAGGAGGACCTGCGACGCCGGTTGAGTTTTGCCACTCGGCGTGCGAGATGGGTCGGTCGCCGAAACTTGGACGGATACCATCGACGGGCGCACTGGATGCTGATACCATTCCGGAGAGTGGCACAGACCGGTTGCGCGGCCGATGGA
>NW_021761319.1:0-1270 GCF_005508785.2 Acyrthosiphon pisum
TGAAATAAATAAAACTTATGACATCTAGCATATATATTATACATCAATGTGAATGTTTAAATGTATAATGTAGCTAACATAAATAATGTTCTAGGACAATTTAAGACGATTTCGATGTTCGTATACTAAAATACAGTTCTTACTTTATAGACCATGAGAAAAAAATGAATATTTTAAATAATATCGTTAAATCGTTGGTAATTTTAATTCATCCTATTGTTTTTGCATAATGCATATAAAATAGATACATATTACAATATTATAATAAATAAGGTCAAACCAGCGGAAGAGGCAATGGTAAATATACCACAAATACAATACTATATTAATTAATGATATTATTTATGACATTATTAAGTTAACATTTATAACTTATTAAATGCTGAAAATATATTATTTAAGCTATATTAGGTATATATGCAATGTATAATAGAAAAAAGTTAAAAACTGATTTTGAACATCTGAGTGTTATTTAAATAAAACGGTGCTAGAATTAAATAAAAACTATTCTACCATACAACTACTGTTATTAAATCAGTGTCTTGTATAATTTAGGGAATTATACTGATTTACAATCTTTATATATAAAAAGACTTGTCCTGGGTGATTCATCATCGCTTAGCCGGAACTGCTGAAGCTATGGGTATGAAATTTTCAGTAAATGTTCTTATTACTATGTATAGGCGCACTAAGAAAGGATTTTTCAAAATTTGCATTTTAAAGAGGTGCTCAAACAGGGATCTTGAGGTTCGCGATGGAAATTGGAAATTTTATTTTTATTTATTTTTTAAATAGTTGCCATTGGCTACAGTCTACAGTATAAATTAATATTTATTTATTATTGGTTTCCATTGGTTATTTAGGCAGATCAGGTACAAGTTAGCACCAAATCAAGTTATTGAACATTGCAGCAAGTTACACCCAAAAACAGTTGAACAATCATAATTTTTTAAGTTGCAATTTTTTACGGACAACGGAGTGCACGGGTTCAGCTTGGTATGAATGTTTGTGTGTAGATTAAACCTCTGGGAAGAAGACTGACTTATTTAGGAATGGTTAAATTTGGTTTTTTTTTTATACGATAGGTAAGACACATAATATCAATTGTTCAAAACAGCTTAAATTTCTTATTACTGAATATGCAACACAAAATATACAAGGTACATATTTTGGCTGTAACTGGAAGAAGACAGACTAATTTAGGAATGGATAAATTTGGGTTTTTTTTTATTCATCTGATATAAGTAGTTATGTAGGTAGGATTTTGTAT
>NW_021761320.1:0-973 GCF_005508785.2 Acyrthosiphon pisum
TTTTTGATAAATTAATAATTTTAAATTACAAATTGACAATCGTTATGTTTTAATGTTATATAACTTATAATATATATAAAGGTCATGTACTCATATTCACGTATTATGACATTCAATATTGCTATACGATATAAAAAAATATATTTGTTAAATCATTAATTTGAGATGAGTATAGTTTAAATTAGTAAATAATAGTAAGGTAAAAGTAAAATGGTATATAGTGTACATCATGATAAATGTTCAATAAAATTGTAGGTATTTTATAATTTATAAATTAGAAACTAGAAAGACACATTCACTCTTTATGTGATTTACACACTAATTAAAAAAAAAATAAATTAAATTTTTTTAAACTGAGTTAAGTTAATATTTTTGTCCATATTAACTTTTAACTTATCGATCTTGTGAATTCTTAACTTAACTTGAGTTAATTATTTTCATTAACTTTCCCACCTTTGCTTATTGCATAAGATACAAGTGAAGTTTTCATTTTTCAATTCTTTAGTCATAAATTTGTAGCATACACCACCTACACACACATTATGAACTCTTCGCTCACATTTATTACACTTAATCCAAGTAAAACTTATTTTTATATTTTGTGCACACATAAGGCATCTTTCACTGATATTATCAGAGTACATTAAACATCGATGCTGCAATGTATTTCTTAAATCACTCACATTAACTTCCTTTGAAAAGCTCTAAGAAAACATTGGATTGTATGTACTACAATAATACAACACAAACACTCCACAACTGTTACTATCATTCTGTAAAGGATACTCAATATTTTTAAGAACCTTTTTACGCAGCAAATATTTTGCTTTTTTATTACCACCCATTGAAAACAACATTTTTTTTTTAATCGAAGTAAGTACAAGTCAACTGATTCTGGGACGCAGAGGATCCAAAGGCAGACTACCCAAATTGAAGTCCATAATAATTAAGTCCAATAACACAGTATTTAGTC
>NW_021761321.1:0-833 GCF_005508785.2 Acyrthosiphon pisum
CCCTTATTGTCTTATAAGTTATAACTCAATAATAATATAGCTATTTGTTATTATCATTAATTATTATATCATAGTTATTTATTGGGCACCACATTACATTTGACATTTGACAACTACATTAGATTATTTGACGAACGACCGCGACGGCCCGTATATGTCTATTCATATTTTATTGAACAGTATAAAATTCTAAATAGTATAATGAATAATCCAACAATAAATACTAAGAAAATCATATAATTACTGAGAGCCAATTATTTATACACATACAATACCAGGAAAAACTTAAAATAGCACGGGCTTTAAATTGGGCTTTTGATTTGCATGCATCTTTAGAGTTTAGATGAAGAACTTTTGGAGGCTATAATGATTATAAGATGTAATGAACTATTTAAAAAATCATGTTAAAAATATATATAATTTAATAAAGAAGGTGATTAAATAAAAATTAAAAAAATTGAATATTAATAAAATTCATAATTGAGGCTTTGGTGTTAAACAATAATTATATTTAATGATTATTATAACTGGAGCATAATTTTTTTCTGTTGTATGTTTTTAATTTTTATCATTTTCAATGATCATAAATTTGTGCTTAATTACACAAAAAAAAAAATTTCAAATGTGAAAATACTTAATAGTGAATGTATTGTCCTTTTTTATTATAGGTAAATATTTACTTTGTTTATAAGACAATTAAGTATTATTTCATTGTCATTAATAAAATGCTACAAAACAAAAAATTCGAACAAGGAAGAGGTTTGCATCAAAAGAAGATAGTCTAGTGATGAATGTACTACATATTATCTTTAAAGTTTAAACTGTTCTAATTT
>NW_021761322.1:0-995 GCF_005508785.2 Acyrthosiphon pisum
TTCTCACCACAGTTGATTTCAAAATATAGGTATAACATTAATTTAATCAGGTGTAGTTTTAAAAAAAACTGATGACAAAAAAATAGCAAGCATAAATATATAATTTGGCCTAGACGAACGTAGTTCAACTGGTTTTCTTGTCTGATCTTTGACAAACAACAAGTCATACTATGTCTAAGTAGAATAGTGTACATTGATATGCAAGCGAAAACGAAAATATACATAGAATATAATAAATATTAAATAATGTAGCTATAATTTAAAAACGTATACTATGATTTATGTTTATAAACTATTGTTTCATTTCGTTGAAATCAATATAATTTGTTTAATAGATAAAGTGTTTATCCGCGGCCACACTGGTTTTTAATCGAAATATATAGGTACTTATTCATGTAAATGTCACTATTTTCATTTATTTTAGGTAATAAAATATCGTATAAAACAAAACTGCATTATTTAATAGTTCATAACTTAGTGCTTACAGTTTACACACTCAGTATTTCTATTCCATTATAATATTATTATATGTTTATATTTAAATTTTTTATAGACTAAATTTTAGTAAGTATATCTAATATAATATAATTATACTTTTCACGTTTACATACTATAATTATTTTAATACCTATATCTCTATCATTCATTTGTATACAATATATTTTATTGAATAGTTAATAATTTTGACTAATATAATGACAGTAAAATTGCATTGTAATTGTTAAATTATTAAATTGTAATACTATTTAATACTATAATTAGTGTTTTTATAAAATGTATAAGAATAACATTTTTCCTATACATGACACATGTATACTGAGGTTGCTTACTGTGCAGACAGTTTTACTTTTAGAAGTCGTGTTTGTCTTTAATATACAGGGCAACAAGTTTATTTTGAAACTTCTCCCGGTGTGATCTGTGTAACCAAATTCATTGTTTATTTCCCCCCAACATGTGCAAGCAACAGTTGCTTAGTAGGGGTACTTTTTTTCGTG
>NW_021761323.1:0-1206 GCF_005508785.2 Acyrthosiphon pisum
GCATCCGATCCGCCGCAGGCGGATTGTCCGTTCGGGAATCGACTTTCTCCCGAGATGACTGATAGCTAGACACTCAAACTCAGAATCCGAATTTCCGATTTCAACACACACACTCCAGAACCGGACATACACGCCCGGGGCATCGTCTGCGATCCTCGGATTGCCTACCTGGCTGGCCGTGTCGTACGATCGACTTGAATCGCCCGACTTACGACTAGACACTCTTCCGAGTTCAAAAATTACCGCTTAACCAGGGCTGCCAACACGACAAAACACAATACCCGACGACCCCGCGTTCCCGCCGCAGGCCGGATCGAAAAACCCAGCCCGAGGCGAAACGACAGAGATGCACCACCGCCCACACAGTCTTTCCGCCGCAGGCGGGATGACAAACGCCGGAATCTAGTCTTATACTATAAAACGTGAACCCGTGGGCGCAGCCCGTGTCGTAATTCCGAACTGCATAGGGGATATTGGAGGGAAAACGGGTCCCCGGCGGCGTTATCACACTTTCTTATCACTTTTGGCGATTTTGGCGATTTTTTTCAAAAATTTTACAGATTTCGAGTTTTACCCCCCCGGGGGGCCTCGGGGGGCCCCGTTCGGACCTTATTCGCCTTCTCCGATAGATTTAAGGGCCGCGCGCGGCTGCACTTTTTTCCCGGCGGGCCCGCCGCGTCCGAGAGCGCGTGCAAACCGAGCGCCGCCGTCGCGCGTGTCGGTCGATAATTTTTCGGAAAAGTCGAGTTTTAGCCCATTTCGACGCGTCCGCCCTCCCCGTCGACCACTTATTCGCGTTCCCCGCTAAATTTATAGGCGGCGCGCCGCCGCGCTTTCTCCGGGGGGAGTCCCGTGGCGGAGCGGGGTCGCGGAAAGCGGACGTCCCGCCGACGAGTAGGTATCGCTATATAAGGGCATAAATACGTGCGTCGGGAGGTTCGATTTTTTTCGCGAATATCGCGTTTTCGACGTCCGAGGGCGGCGAAGCCGGTCGTCCGCCGTCCGACGCGGTGAGATCGCCCGCTACGACGCCCAGAGCGGACGTGCGAATCGCGTTCGTAATTCGCCGGGACGGCGAAACGGCTTAAGACTCGGGGTCGTGGGTTCGATACCGGCCGCCGCGAATCGAATTAATTTGCGGCGGCCGTGTTATCGGTTCAATTTTTTTTTCCGCATTTTTTTTTCGTTATTTACATTTCGCTATCA
>NW_021761324.1:0-1217 GCF_005508785.2 Acyrthosiphon pisum
AAATGACCATTTTAAATTACCAAGAGCGTGGCGGTGGGAGGGTTGAACATCCCCAGTATGTACGTCACTCAAAGCTAAAAGCTGCATTCCTACAATACTTTTGTGGGAATGCTTATGTTGCATTAATGTAATTTCCCTCACACTTGACGATCAAGAATTTCAACAAAATAAAAACAGAATTTGCTTGGACTAGAGACGTTGAGGAGTCGGTATGTGTATATACTATTTTTAGTGTATATCTAACGATAAACCACCAAACACACATACTGTTGAACAACGATCCGATCATTCGGTACGGACACGGCATCCGTCACAAAAACCGTACCGTTACAATTAAGGTCTGGTCGCGGCAGCTTAAAACCCTGCCCCGATTACCGATGCTAACGGGAAAACAGTCGTTGTGGGTACTGAGGGAAACGGTCTCTGAAATCCCATTCCACGGGCGTGAAGAGAGCCCCGTCGGAAATGCGACCACGCTAAACGCCTGGACGGAACCGACGCTTTACGAGCATTGTAACTCGAGTGCAGCCGGCAGGCGCGCACGCCTCGCGCGTCCGCGCACGCCGTCCGCACGCGAGGAACTGATGTGGATGGACTCGTGGAGGTTGTGGGAGTAACGTCTTAGAAGAAGGGAGGGAAATTGTCCGGCGCTCGCAACCCAGCGCTCGCTGGCGCAGTACTTTCGAAACCCACCGATCAGCCTCCTTGACAGAGCGTTGCCAGCGGAACATTGTCTGACGCTCGGGCGCCAAATGTAACGGTCTGGAGGGACGAGACTGCGCCGCTTAAGGCGAGAAGCAGCCAGTCCCGCTTAAATGGTAAAAGGGAGTCACCCCACCGGGACATTCGGCCTTAATACCTCCCGTCACACCGGTTACGAATACTGTTGAACAACCAAATACTGTTTTCGTAAATTATTCGATGAGTAAGTGTTCTAGTGAAAATATTATAAATTCCTAATAATAGTAGATATGATTTATAAAAATAGTGTATATCTGATGATGACGAACAACCAAACACACGTGTCATTGAACAACCAAATACACATTTACATGTTGAGCAAATTTCTCGAATACAGATCATGAATTACGGAACAATTAATGCACGCTATATGAGCGATTTCTTTATCGCAATGGAAGTCCTGTTTTTGCAAGCTAATCGATGAGTAAGTATTCTAATGAAAATAATATAAAATACTAACAACACATAAAATACTT
>NW_021761325.1:0-917 GCF_005508785.2 Acyrthosiphon pisum
AAATAAAAAACACAAATGTTTCATACCTGGAAAACAAGAAAAAAATATTAATAATATTGACATCGATCGTCTAAATATATTAAATCAAAGGCTCAGGAAGAAAAAATTAGCTACTGTGAAATATTTACACACTTGTAATAGACTAATTTTAATTTAAAAATGAATTATCAATAGTATAGAATCATAATGGTATGATAATAAACTAATAAAACAACAATAATTTCTACCTATATACTAAAATACTGTATAATATAATATGGATATATGGACTTTAAACTTTTAAGTAATTTTAGTACTTAGCATTTCGTGTGCTTGGAACCAAAATATGGTATTTGAAATTATCAAATTCTTCAGTAGATCAAATAGCAATTTAAAACTTGTATAACTGTATTATCTCATTTCGACCATATGATTCTTATTTTTTAATGATTGTCATGTATTTCATGCAACACTATTGTCAATAACCTAACTACCAAAGTCGTTCTTTTTAGATAAAATAGATCAAATTCTATTTAGAAAAATTAAATCATAATTTGCTCAATATTTTAATTTTTTTTTGACTCACTAATGTCGCATTGTGGCAGGAGGAGATCATAAATCTTAGATATCTTCTAAAACTATAATAATCTATTCCATTAGATAACAAACTATAAAACTGTATTAATTAAACATCATTTAGTAACTTATAATAATGGATCTACAAGGTAGGTTGTGATTAAATTTTCTCGAATCATCTGAAAAAGAAACCATTTGACCACAATAATTTTCTGGTAACAAAATTACGCAAAAATTCTGATCCAGATTTTCAGACTTGTATTTAAGATTTAAGATTGAAAAAATTTAATTTAAGAAATTAAATAATATCAATATAATGTGATCAATAAAATATAATATACATTTTTATAATTTTTATGGTC
>NW_021761326.1:0-1091 GCF_005508785.2 Acyrthosiphon pisum
CATAGGCTATATATACAAACGTTATGCCGCCGCACTGCACGCGTATACACACAGTGAACATATAGTTAGGTTTTGTAATCGCACAACGATATATTATACATAGGTTTGCCGATGTCCTAACGCGAAAGACGCAGTACACGGACCTAAGTATTTTATCGTAATTAATCGAAACAACCAGTAAGTATAATATGTACGCATAAACAAAATAATATATATTATAATTATATGGTATAATATACCTTGGTGGGTTCTCGTAAGCACATTGTAATGCGGTAAAAGTAGTATTCAATATGCTGCGAACACATTTCGCGACGGCTCCACTTTCTTCTCGACGTGCTCGCGGGTACGAGTGGTTGTTTTTTTTTGCGAAACAGTTTTTTTTTTTCATACGCTTTGTTCTACAAATATTGTTTTTAAAGTGTAGATATCGTCCAGCGATATTCAAACGTTTCAAACCAGCGAGGCGGGGCAGAAAAAAATTTCAAAAACGCATAAAATATAATATTATATAAGTATAGGTATAATATACCTAACCTACACTTGGTGCAGTTGTGTCCATATAATCATAACGCATAAATACGAACAGAATAAACATTCGAAACGTAAACGTCAAAATGTTATGTGCCCAAACATCGTATCATTATATAGGTATATTGTATACGATCATCTACAGTGTACACATATATAATATGGCGTTGTTATATCCGAGCGTAATATATTATTATAATATTATAAGACACTATAAATTAGAATTTTACACATATAATATACAATAATCGCCGGTGCGAAACGCGTTAACGTATAATATTTTATTTAAGTTTAAAGCTTCTTTTTATTAGTGTGCGTTACAAAAATTAAAATAATAACGTGTATATATATATATAGTCGTCCGCGCACAATAATTTGATATAGGTATACAGGTATACAAGTATACATTATACATATAACGCTTTTATTATATACATAAATACTTGAATATGATATGTAAATCAAAAATCATCTCCGGAATGGTATTTTATTTTCGCTTACTATATATACACACCACACACGTACAAGTTTATATAGGTATAAGTATATTATATTATATTATC
>NW_021761327.1:0-992 GCF_005508785.2 Acyrthosiphon pisum
GTTAATCACAGTTTTTTTTTATAAGCATTTAAAGTTCAAAAAATGACAAAATATGGAAAAATCACGAAAATTTGCAAATTATTTCGAGTTAGTAATTCATAAAAATTTTTTTTTTTAAATCTAAGATATGAAAAGTAATACAAGATTCCTTATAAGATTATCTACCTTTATCAAACAAAAAATGTCTATAAGAAAGTCAAATTAAATTTTTATGATCGTTTGAAATTCAAATTTTTACAGCATTTGGTATTTACTCGATTTCTCATGTAGCGATTTCCTTATTTTGTTGTAATAAAAAACGAATAACTGCAGATACATGAAAATTTTACTGAATGTTTATATTAGTATTTCCTATACACCATACAATTTTGAAAATATTTTGACTCTTTTTGAGCTGTTTACGGACATTTTCAGTTTTCAATTTTTTTAGTTTTTTTTTCTATAAATATCAATAAAGTTTTATCTGTTGGGCCAAAAAGTGTATACATTTAATACAAGGCTCCTGATATATTGTTACAATATCAGTTGAAAAATATTAAAAATACATAGACACAATTTTTTTTTATAAGCATTTAAAGATCAAATTTTAATTTGAAAAATTATTTTATAGTTAAAAATGTATAAAATGTTCAATTTTTGTATCTAAGAATTGAAAATTTAAAACAAGATTCTACGTAAGTAATTAATTCTGTTACCAAAAAATCTAAAAAATACATTTACACAGTTTATTTTTATAGTCATTTTAAGTACAAATTTGGACGAAATTACATATTAAAAACCTAGGATAACTATTTTAGTTATTTTGTTGTGATTGTATAATATTATTCGTGGGTACTTGAAACTTCTAAAGTATACTATTATATATCTATGATACTACCACGGTTTTTTGTTGATGTATAACACGTTATAAGTACCTAATAGATATTATGATATGATTAATTTGGGATTTATTATAGGTACCTATTATAGGTCAATTTTTTTTTAATACCATA
>NW_021761328.1:0-1105 GCF_005508785.2 Acyrthosiphon pisum
TTTTTATTTTTTAATTTTTTTTTTTGTGTCTGATGGTGTACACGATAAGTAGTCGAAATAATGCTTCGATTTTCAACTTCAGTATCTTGTTCGATTGGAAAGTGAATATCGTTGGTGCATTGGGGAGGTCAAATTCCCAGTAATTTTCAAAAGCGCCGTGAAAAACCAAAGAAAAATTAAGGAAAAACGGGAATTTTTACGCAAAATCGATTTTTCACAAAATTGAATTTGGTTTTTGGTGTAACTTTTAAAAAAATGACCGTGGATACATGAAATTTTGACTGAATGTTTACATTTCCATTTTCTATACACCATAACATTTTCAAAATATTTTGACTTATTTTGAGCTATTAACGGACATTGTCAGTTTTCATTTTTTTTTAGTTTTTTTTCTAAAAATATCAATAAAATGTTATTTGTTGATTAAAAAAGCTTGAAAATTTAATAAAAGGCTCCTAGTATATTGTTTCAAAAGCAGATGAAAAATATTAAAAATCCTCAGTCACAGTTTTTTTTTTATAAGCATTTAAAGTTCAAAAATTGACAAAATATGGAAAAATCACGAAAATTTGCAAATTATTTTGAGTTAAGAATTCGTAAAAATTTTTCTTTTTAAATCTAAGATTTTAAAATGTAATACAAGATTCCTTATAAGATTATCTACCTTTATCAAACGAAAAAATATCTATAAGAAAGTCAAATTAAATTTTTATGATCGTTTGAAATTCAAATTTTTACAACATTGGATATTCACTTGATTTCTCATGTAGCGATTTCCTTATTTTGTTGTAATTCAAAAACGAATAACTGTAGATACATGAAAATTTTACTGAATGTTTATATTAGCATTTCCTATAACCATACGATTTTGAAGATATTTTGACTCTTGTTGAGCTGTTTACGGACATTGTCAGTTTTCAATGTGTGTAGGTTTTTGTTATTATAAATATCAGTAAAGTGTTATCTGTTGGGCCAAAGAGTGTATAAATTTAATACAAAGCTCCTGATATATTGTTACAATATCAGTTGAAAAATATTAAGAATACATAGGCACAATTTTTTTTATAAGTATTTAAAGATCGAATTTTGACAAAATTTAATCAAA
>NW_021761329.1:0-974 GCF_005508785.2 Acyrthosiphon pisum
CAGCGGACGGTACACCGCGGGCGGTCGTCGGTGGCGTGCGCCGAACACGTTACGGGGTCTCGGAGCCCCGGTACCGGGTATTCGATAGTCACGCGGGTAGAAAAAAATTCGTCGCCGGCGCACCTCGGGCGGTCGTCCCGGGCGACCGCGGAACGCGGCCCGGGGTCTCGGAGCCCCGGTACCGGGTATTCGATAGTCACGCGGGCGCGTCGACGACCGACGGGCAGAGTGCCGGTCGGACGGCGGCGGCTTCCCCGGAGCGGATTCGGGTGCCACTGTGCCGTGCATGGACTTAGGATAAATTGGTCGGCGTTCGACGGGCGGTGTTCGTGGTGAAAAAAAAAAATGATTTCGGCAGCGGACGGTACACCGCGGGCGGTCGTCGGTGGCGTGCGCCGAACACGTTACGGGGTCTCGGAGCCCCGGTACCGGGTATTCGATAGTCACGCGGGCGCGTCGACGACCGACGGGCAGAGTGCCGGTCGGACGGCGGCGGCTTCCCCGGAGCGGATTCGGGTGCCACTGTGCCGTGCATGGACTTAGGATAAATTGGTCGGCGTTCGACGGGCGGTGTTCGAGGTGAAAAAAAAAAATGATTTCGGCAGCCGGACGGTACACCGCGGGCGGTCGTCGGTGGCGTGCGCCGAACACGTTACGGGGTCTCGGAGCCCCGGTACCGGGTATTCGATAGTCACGCGGGCGCGTCGACTACCGACGGGCAGAGTGCCGGTCGGACGGCGGCGGCTTCCCCGGAGCGGATTCGGGTGCCACTGTGCCGTGCATGGACTTAGGATAAATTGGTCGGCGTTCGACGGGCGGTGTTCGAGGTGAAAAATAAAATGATTTCGGCAGCGGACGGTACACCGCGGGCGGTCGTCGGTGGCGTGCGCTGAACACGTTTACGGGGTCTCGGAGCCCCGGTACCGGGTATTCGATAGTCACGCGGGCGCGTCTACGACCGACGGGCAGAGTGC
>NW_021761331.1:0-697 GCF_005508785.2 Acyrthosiphon pisum
GAATTGTTAATTACGCAATTGGTGATTTCTTCTGTTTATTGTGTAAGAAATGATGAAATTAAAATATTTATAAATTATTAGACTATAGAGTTAAAGCACGCTACAAATTGCATATCAAAATAGTAATTAAATTACTAAGTTATTTTATTTATGAACACAACTTCAAAACACAATTTGTAACCACACCAGTAATGCATTTAATATATTATTCGAATTTTAATTTAATTTATTCATGCATAACTGACAGTCCGCAGTCTGATTCAAAGTAGGACAACATTTTGTGTTTTACTCAGGTATTTAATTTATATATTTAACTTACTTTATATATATAATCCATTCATTGTAAAAGTCGGAGCTTGTATCTTAATCATAATCTTTTGATCTCAAGTTGTTCATAATATTTAATTCCATACCATATTTATACAAATTTTCCAAAGGAATATCGTTGTGTATATAAATCCTTATAACTGTAAATAAATAAAATTAATACACTATCAATTATTATGATATGAGTACTTACTAATTTAAGCTGCATGTGCTGGGTGTTGTGTTCATTGTGTTGACGTAAGATAGCAATAATTTACATTCCTAAAAAAAAACCGAATTGTTAATTATGATATTAATAATTTCTTCTGTTTATTTTCTCAGAATGATTAAATTAAAATGATATAGAAATATTAAATATAGAGTTTAGTAG
>NW_021761332.1:0-815 GCF_005508785.2 Acyrthosiphon pisum
TAGGTTCGATACAAATTAACATAATTTTTATTGTAAAATCAATACATTCATCGCTCCGCTCAGATTGTAATATAATATATTATTGTAAACCAATACCTTTATTTTTTCAGTTGGAATCTTAAATAAATTATAACATTATGATAATTCAATGTCAATTAGTTAAAGTTAATTCTGTAGGTTTAATGTATCCTAATAACTAAGCAATATTAAAATATATGATATTATAACTTCTTTATTCTATACAACTACAATTAAATCAACAAATATGAAATTAGAGCGGACTGTTAAAAGAATTACCTATGGCTGTATCATTTAATAAATTCATTTTAATAATAGGTACACACAATTGTAATTAAAAATATTTTTAAACTTACCATTATAACCACGATGTATTAAGGTTAGTAAAATGCAAGAGTATGTGACAAGACGTCTGGACTGCAAATGACAACACAATCACTATAATTTTAATTTAATAATATTGTTATCAATTGGTAAAGTCTAGCCTATAATATTATTGTTGTCTACGGAAATCGCCAATGGTATATCAAGACGATGCCACTACACTAAAAAATAGGAAAACCCGAATAAGTACAGCACGCAAGTATTGACAGGTCCACCCACGCGATAAGAAATAACAAATAGGCACAGTTTAAACACTATAATAATTTGATTTAAAGCTTGGGGCCACACGATGCGTTATTACCACAAAGCAATTGGGTTTTTATATGGGACCGTATAGTTTTAAATATAAAAATGCTACTCAACGCATTTTCTTTATATTATCTCCCAAAAAATTAATAAGGGTTATTTTCAAC
>NW_021761333.1:0-243 GCF_005508785.2 Acyrthosiphon pisum
ACACATGTGGGTATCACGTCCTCTTAAAATATGGTTTTAGAGAAGTAACTTGAGAAGCAATGTTGCGCGGACGAGCATCGTATTGATTATAACTTACTTACAGTTATATTATAATTTATCATTGATCTATATAATATTATGTACGCGGCAAAATGCAAAGAATGAAATACAATATACCAAGTTCAATTATTGCGTTTATGTAATACACTAATACCTACCACCTACGTATATTAAGGGGATTGG
>NW_021761334.1:0-738 GCF_005508785.2 Acyrthosiphon pisum
CGTAAACACAATTTTGTGTATCTAACACAATAAATGTATTATTCAAACATACATTATAATAATGTAATCATAATAATAACGGTCAGATCATTGAATAAATTACAATTAAAGTTTAAACAGTGTGTAGATACATCAAATTATATACGATTACATCGATGTCTACCGATACCTATATTGGTTTACGTCAAATTTAAAATTGGGAGAAAATATAAGATAATAAATTAAGATACAATTCCAAAATTATTATGAAAATAATATTTGTGTTCGATCACCCTTACTCTGTAGTATTCTTGACTTATAAACCATGCAGTTTTTAATTCATACCATATTTTGATTTTATTATTTTCATAACTATTATTAGGTATTATTAAACAGATTTATTAAATGTGACTGTTTCATAGACTATGAAAGAATATTTGTTATGTTATATTTTGAATTATTATGATTATTTAAATAAATATTTTTGTATAATATTATAATATAGCTTACAATGGAAAATGGCAACGTTGTAGAGTTTTTTTATGTTTAATCGTGTAGGTTTTCTTTTGTATTCCGATTTTCTTTGATACACCGACAATTTGGCTCAATCGTACCTATCGCAAAAAAGGTGTTTTATGCTCAATCGTGTCTCATCCGTTGTGTGATGTGCTTTCGCCGTTCGTCGTTGGGTTTACCCGATTTGCTGTTGCACATTGACTGCGATCGCATAGAACGAAGTCGGATTGCCTACCTAGGTGG
>NW_021761335.1:0-1024 GCF_005508785.2 Acyrthosiphon pisum
TTAGATTTTTTGGTAACAGAATTAATTACTTACGTGGAATCTTGTTTTAAATTTTCAATTCTTAGAACAAAAATTGAACATTTTATAAATTTTTAACTACAAAATAATTTTTCAAATTAAAATTTGATAAATTTTGTTAAAATTCGATCTTTAAATGCTTATAAAAAAAAATTGTGCGTATGTATTTTTAATATTTTTCAACTGATATTGTAACAATATATCAGGAGCTTTGTATTAAATTTATACACTTTTTGGCCCAACAGATAAAACTTTATTGATATTTATAGAAAAAAAAAACTAAAAAAATTTAAAACTTACAATGTCCGTAAACAGCTCAAAAAGAGTCATATTATTTTAAAAATTTTATCGTATATATAAAATGCTAATATAAACATTCAGTGAAATTTTCAAGTTTCTACAGTCACTCGTTTTTTAATTACAACAAAATAAGAAAATCGTTACGTAAGAAATCGAGTGAATATCAAATGTTGTAAAAATATGAATTTCAAACACCCATAAAAATTTAATTTGAGTTTCTTATAGACATTTTTTTTTGGCAAAGGTAGATTATCCTATAAGGAATCTTGTATTACATTTTAAAATCTTAGATTTAAAAAGAAAAATTTTTATGAATTTATAACTCGAAATAATTTGCAAATTTTCGTGATTTTTCCATATTTTGTCATTTTTTAAACTTTAAATGCTTAAAAAAAAAACTCTGACTAACGATTTTTAATATTTTTCATCTGCCTTTGAAACATTATACTAGGAGCCTTCTATTAAATTTTCAAGCTTTTTATCCAACAAATAAAATTTTATTGATATTTTTAGAAAAAAAAACTAAAAAAAAATGGAAAATAAAAATGTCCGTAAAGAGCTCAAAATACATCAAAATATTTTGAAAATGTTATGGTGTATAGAAGATGCTAAGATAAACATTCAGTCAAATTTCATGTATCTACGGTAATTTTTTTTAAAGTTACACCAAAACCAAATTCATTTTGTGAAAATCGATTTGCGTAAA
>NW_021761336.1:0-867 GCF_005508785.2 Acyrthosiphon pisum
ATACAGTTAATAATATTTATTATAATATTGCATGGAATCAATAGAGAAAATAAGCATATCATTCGATTTCAAATATCGTTCATATTCCCTGTTTAATATACCATCTAGATTCTAGACGTCTTTGTGTACAAAAGAGAACACCATAAATAAAAAGTATTCCGAACTTTTTAGCTAAGAAGAAACTCGGATCAAATGCAGTTAATGGCGTTAAATAAAGTTTGTAGTTAAGTTAAGGATACTACACGAACATATTATATTCACGGTGTACATTTTTCATCTTAGAGAAAATTAAGTTTCCTCACAAATGTGTTCGCATACGTCCGTTTCGTTTTACGTGTGTTATACACTGCTATAAACATTCATACGTTCATAAGTCATTATATTAAAATTGTATTAATTTGTATATTTTAAAAGTGGTTTTATAGTGAGTTATTGTATATGCATATTAGTTACAAATCCATACAATTAAATTGTTTTAGTAGAATTTTCTGGTGTATTTATTATAGTAACATCAAAATACTATTAATTTTGTTGGAAGATGTTAATAAATCATATTAAATTATTAGGTTATAACTTATATTTAAATAAAAAACGAAATCACAAATTTAATAAAAACAAAATCTTCATTAATACATTTTTCAAATTATATAAAACGTTTAAACCCTTAAGGCTTGAGCTATGGAATTTGTTTATGAAAAATATTGCTCATATTCAAAATAATAAAATAAACAATTGACTATAATTTCACGCGTGTATATAGAATTATAAAAAAAGTTGTGGAATAATGCAAAAGACTTTTCCTCGAATTCAAGCCTCCAGCTATCTATGTATATTACCTTAAACCACTACTACAGTAGTTTTTTCACG
>NW_021761337.1:0-903 GCF_005508785.2 Acyrthosiphon pisum
TGTATATGAAATGTATATGAAATAATATAAGATTTATATTATATTATAATATAACATAATATAAGTTTATTTAATCTGATCCGATAAACCAGGTCAACTGGTTCAGTGGTATTTTAGGTGGGCAAACTACTATTTTTAAAATAAAAAAATTATTGATTTTTTGTATCAATAATATGTTTTCATAATATTTTGATGCTAATTAATATAAAATTTCAAATATACACATATCTTATAGAGCTGTCTGTATACAATGGCGTTATTTGGGGGGGGGGGGCAAGGTGGGTATTTGCCCCTGTCTGATTTAAAAAGCGGCCCAACAGACCGGTGCCCAGTTGTTGCCGTTTTACCATTATTATATTTTATTAGCGCAAAAAAATGCCTATTTTATAATATTTTCAGAAAATATTGTAAAATTGAAAATAATGTACGAAGAAATTATTGTCACAGTGAAACATTTTTACTTGGAATATATTTATATTTAGACGTATGCGGGGACGTACACATTGTATGTATGGGTATGTATACATTTATGTATGTTTGTTTGTGTGAGTGTGTTTTGTGTAGGAAAATGAACATAACATTGTCGTATGCACAACAATAATAATAATTAGTATCATAATCTCTTATGGTATTATTTTAAAATCTAAAATTAATACTAATTCTAAAAAACAACAATCGATTGGCATTCTTATCATTGATCACGGACTTCAGTTAACTTGCGAGTTGCGACTTGCGACACTCGTGAATAATTCAACTATTCTGCGTTTTGTGTGAATTTTATTTGAGTACCTATTCTACCCAAAATAAAATAATTTTTTTTCTTGACGTGTGTTTTACATTAATCCTTTTAATTTTGGGGCAAAATAATGACTTAAAATGGGGCTAATAATTTTAAATTACTGC
>NW_021761338.1:0-1626 GCF_005508785.2 Acyrthosiphon pisum
TCTGCATTAATTTCTAATGCATACTTGACAAGTTTATATAATTTAAAGGAACTTATATACTTATTACTTATTAGTTATTTGTTAATATTTAATGTATATAACTACATAGTCATATACATATATAATATTACATAACTCGAATAACATAATGTACCATACAATACATAAATATGTAGCATATACAATATTTACAATTTTACAAGCCTACACTATTGTAGGTTAGAATAGAAACACAAGCATATTTAGTAATAGTATTTATAGTAAATTAAATTTTCAAGTCCAATGACTGCACACAAATTGTGTGAACATTGATGTTTATATTCATATGTCCATTCCGTCTATATCGTCTATGTAATTATATATATAATCAAATACCAATTTGCATGTATTAATGGGTACAGGTGACAGGCGTATAAAAAATTGCACTATATCTACCTGGTAGGCAAAGGTGGGCAAGTTAATGAAAATAGTTAACTCAAGTTAAGTTAAGTTAAGAGGACACAAGATCGATAAGTTAAAAGTTAACAGTTAACAAATTATAAATTTAACTCGATAAGTTAAAAGTTAATATAGAAAAAAATATTAACTTAACTCAGTTTAAAAAAAGTTAATCTATTAATTTTTTTAATCACATAAAGAGTGAATGTGTCTTTTTTTAGTTTCTAATTTATAAATTATAAAAAACAATTTTATTGAACTTTTATCGTAATGTACGCTGTATACCTTTTTACTTTTACTTTACTATTATTTACTAATTTAAACTATACTCATCTCAAATTAATAATTTAACAAATATATTTTTTTTATGATATATATCTCAGGGATGATGATAAGATGTTACAAAATATGTAATGTAAATGTCGGATATCTATAAAAATGTTCGATAACGAATCTTGGCCGCTGAAATGTTATCGACAATAATTGTCGTCGGTCATTACGATCGACTCCACGTCGAGAACATTCGATAACCCGCCCCGCCTGTCCCATCTCTGTCACTGCCTGCCGTCTCACCGCGAACCTGTCAAAGTCCATTTTTAGTCAGTCTCCGTCTGTTCGTCGCAACTTTTGCGACGGCATCTCCGGCTCGTCTGTCACGTCCGGGTTTTGCGCGACAGACTAATTTCACGTGATCGGTGGTTCTGAGTGTGCCGAGTTACGTATCGGCCGCGGCGGTTTTCGTGTGTTTCTTTTTTTTGGTCTATCCGTCCGTATACAGTTTTCCGTCGATCACCTGTGGTACGTTGTACTAAGTGTACGCACCGACCGCACGCTGAAACGACCCGTTTGTCCCGTGGTATTGTATATTTTGTTTCGTGGCCGTCGACCTTGTGTCGCGTTGAGTGCCGGCAACGTGCGGGCCGTGTCGTCTTCCACGTCTTCGACAATACATTTTACGGTGCCTTCCGTGGACCACGGGCAAATTATTGGTGTGTGCTGTTTTTCGTGGGCCATCGTGGGATTCCCAGTGGACCAGCGTTGGATCGCCGTGTGGACCAGTGGACCGTGGAGAAGGACCGAATGGCAACACTGTCGGTGGGAGTCAGCGGGTACCGAGGAGACCGGTGACTACACTATTATTGGTTATCATTGTAAAACATCATTATTTACTATTTTGATGATGTGATA
>NW_021761339.1:0-789 GCF_005508785.2 Acyrthosiphon pisum
ACGATTCTGAGCGGAGACGGTTTGTCAGTCTAGGTATTAGACATACCTATTATAGATATACTTATCTATAGTATTAAAAAAAAATTGACCTATTAATAGGTATCAATAATAAATTCCAAATTAATCATATCACAATATCCATTAGGTAACGCGTTATACATCAACAACAAACCGTGGTACTATCATAGATATATAATAGTATACTTTAGAAGTTTCAAGTACCCACAAGTAATATTATACAATCACAACAAAATAACTAAAATAGTTATTCCAGGTTTTTTAATATGTAATTTCGTCCAAATTTGAACTTAAAATGACTATAAAAATAAAGTGTGCTTATGTATTTCTTAGAATTTTTAGTAACAGAATTAAATATTTACGTGAAATCTTGTTTTAAATTTTCAATCTTTAGATATAAAAGTTGAACATTTTATAAATTTTTAACTACAAAATAATTATTCAATTTTAAATTTGATAAATTTTGTCAAAATTTCAACTTCAAATGCTTATAAAAAAAATGTGTGCCTATGTATTTTTAATATTTTACAATTGCTATTGTAACAATTTATTAGGAGCTTTGCATTAAATTTTCACGCATTTTTACCAAACAAATAAAATTTTATTGATATTTATAGAAAAAAAAAAATTAAAAAAATTGAAAAATGACAATGTCCGTAAGCAGCTCAAAAAGAGTCAAGTTATTTTCAAATTTTTATCGTGTATAGAAAATTCTAATATAAACATTCAGTGAAATTTTCAAGTATCTACAGTCATTCGTTTTTTAATTAC
>NW_021761340.1:0-786 GCF_005508785.2 Acyrthosiphon pisum
TCATAATTCTTATTAATATTATTATGTTTCTGACTAGTTTTTTGTATACAACTATCTAATGTTATATTACTAGCAATTACTTGGAAAATATTTAGCAGTATAATATACTATATAGAAATCGATCGAACAAAGTGGAAAAATTGAAAAAAATCTGCTAAAATGTAAACATTGCATTTTCACCGTGTTTACTTTAGCATACTAATTAATTACTCAGGTGATAGACAAAATACAAAATATTTTACCTACGGAGCTTATAACGTATAGTGAATTATCGTTGAATTTATGACTTGTTACTGAACCATCAATTTATTATGGATATAGCATAAAATGAAACGAAATTAAAAATAATATTCTTCTATGGTATACTAGCTTATTCAATAGAAAAGAAAAAGTCACCATAAACAGGCTCAGAATAGGTCACACCAGATTAATCCACGTTTTCTTTCTGAAGAAAGAAGACCCACCCATATGCCCAACCTGCAACCTTCCCCTGACGGTCAAACGCATTCTAACTGAACGTAGGGAGTATGAACCACGACGTCTGAAGTACAGTTTAACTCGACATTTAGCTGAAAATCTAAACGCCGGTATCAATAATGTCCTCAAATTCCTTAAGATACAGAACTCCTTAATAAAAATTAGTTTTTGGTTCATATAATGTTTATTACAAATGTAGATTGAATTCACTTATTTAATGTATCAGTATTAATTGTACATAATAATATCTACTTTGTTTTTTTTTTTTTTTTTTTGTTCTCTATATTATTACAGTTAAATGTTTTAGCC
>NW_021761341.1:0-797 GCF_005508785.2 Acyrthosiphon pisum
AAAAAAAAAAATTACCACCATTGTGCGTAGCGGTACGGCATGTGAATTTTAAAATTAAAAACCTCGTCCGAGCGTCGGCCGTCGGTCAGAAAATTCTTCTCGAGGCACACCAATGTCAACGCGTAGTGGCACGGTAGCCGAATTTAAAAAAAAAAATTACCACCACCGTGCGTAGCGGTACGGCATGAGGAGTTGAAAAAAATGATTATCACCGTGCGTAGTGGTACGGCATGTGAATTTTAAAATTAAAAACCTCGTCCGAGCGTCGGCCGTCGGTCAGAAAATTCGTCTCGAGGCACACCAATGTCAACGCGTAGTGGTACGGCAGCCGAATTTTTAAAAAAAAATTACAATCACCGTGCGTAGTGGGACGGCAGCCGAATTTAAAAAAAAAAATTACCATCACCGTGCGTAGTGGCACGGCATGAGGAGTTGAAAAAAATTAATATCACCGTGCGTAGTGGTACGGCATGTGAATATTACAATTAAGAACCTCGCCCGAGCGAAGGCCGTCGGTACGGCCCACTGGCCATATGCCTATCAATTTATCTAGCGAAACCAAAGCCAAGCGCAAACGATCGATTCGACTGAAATTATCTAGCGAAACCTCAGCCAAGGACAAACGATCGATTCGACTGAAATTATCTAGCGAAACCCTCAGCCAAGCGCAAACGATCGAGACGACTCAAATTATCTAGCGAAACCCAATGCCAAGGACAAACGATCGATTCGACTGAAATTATCTAGCGAAACCCATGCCAAGGGCAACGATCGAGACGACTCAAATTTATCTAGCG
>NW_021761341.1:42471-43172 GCF_005508785.2 Acyrthosiphon pisum
TCGCACCACAGAAGCGGCCGACGGGCGTGCCGTCGGACGCCTGCCGGCGGCGCATCGGTCTGGCCGAGTATCCGGTATACGACCCTCAGACAGGCGTGGCCCGGGACCCGCGGGTCACCGAGGCCGCAATGTGCGTTCGACTGGTCGATGTTCGTATAACCTGCGGATTTACACGACGACGCGCAGATAGCTGCGGTCTTCATCGATCCACGAGCCAAGTGATCCGCCGCTCGGTGTCGGTTGTTTTTTGTTTTGTTCGACGAAACTTCTACGGCCACGCGCCGTGCGCGGACGCACGACTGGGCACGTACGGTCTTTCGACGTGTTAACCATCTTTCGGTCGACGCTCGGTCGGGGGTCGCGGCGCGCGGGCGGTCGTCGAGCGAGTCGGCGAGCGCACGCGGCCACGGGGTCGGATGAGGCGCGCGCGAGACCGGCGAGTGTCGCCGGTACCGCGGGCCCGTCTCTAATGATCCTTCCGCAGGTTCACCTACGGAAACCTTGTTACGACTTTTACTTCCTCTAAACGGCCGATTTCGGTCATCTTCGCGATCGCGCGACGACCCAGCCCCCGAGGGGGCCGAATAACGCGCGTCCACTCCGAAGACCTCAATGCGACCGTTCAATCGGTAGTAGCGACGGGCGGTGTGTACAAAGGGCAGGGACGTAATCAACGCGAGCTGATGACTCGCGCTTACTGG
>NW_021761342.1:0-1204 GCF_005508785.2 Acyrthosiphon pisum
AGTTCCACGTTACGGGTGTATCTCTCACGAGCTGCTCGTCTCGTGTGTCGCTACAATGATCCGACAAAGCCTTTGGTTGATTCTGATCCGATTATTCGGTGGCTGCAATGTCGTTGAATGACATATATATGATATAATCATTATATCATAATAAGCTATGATACATTTATTACCATATTTTCGAAATAAAAAGTTGAATGATTATAAAATATTTAGCTATTTTACAGATTACAATAAATACAAAAAATACAATGATGACATTTTGAAAAAGAAAAAATAAAACAATATTAATGTGTAAAGATATATAATATATTATACTACGAAATTAATCATTAAAGATTTTTTTTTTCATAACATATTGTAATATTATATACTAATGTGAAGCAACAATTATAATTGATAATATCAGTAACATACAATTGTCTGTAAAATAAAAATGAGTAACTAAAAAGAACAAATTCAAATCAAAATTATTTCGATTTTATTGATTGCATCGTACAAAAAATAATAATATATTTATTACATTATAGATCAACTAATTTAATATTTAAAAAATAAATCTACAATTTAATTAATAATAAAAATAAATTTAGGTAATGTTTATAAAAATGTAACAAAATATTATAACGATGAACTGGCTTATAAAATCTGAACAATAAGTATTGATTGATACATTTCGTTTAATTACAAAATTCACTTATGAGCTATTTTAAAGTATCGTTTACATTTACCCACGAATTATGACTATTGTCAAAACCTAACCATTTAACATATAATTTGTTTTTATGTTTTTTTATAACACGTTCAATGAGAAGGGTATCAGGAAAAAATGTTTTTTTTTAATTCTTGTACATAAAAATTTCCTAATATTAAATTATTTAAACTGTCTTTTAGTTGACAGTATTTTTATTATTATTATTTAGGGTGTAAAAAAGTATGTAATTGATAAACACATAAAATTCAACGAATATTTAGAAATATTAAATGCTTATACCAATAATATATCTGACCAAAAAATATGTAAAACTATGAATTTTATACAGTCAAAAAACCATTTTGTTTATTCTAAATCTGTAAAGAAAATTGCTCTTAGTGCTAATGATGATAAAAAAAATATTATGCATGATGGTGTTAATACTAATGCATATGATATACATCTTTTAAAAAATAGTACATGACTTTTAAAAAAAATTTAAAAATTAGT
>NW_021761343.1:0-786 GCF_005508785.2 Acyrthosiphon pisum
GGCAGATGAAAAATATTAAAAATCGTTATGTCACCGTTTTTTTTTATAAGCATTTAAAGTTCAAAAAATGACAAAATATGGAAAAATCACGAAAATTTGCAAATTATTTCGAGTTAGAAATTCATAAAAATTTTTCTTTTTAAATCTAAGATATGAAAATGTAACACAAGATTCCTTATAAGATTATCTACCTTTATCAAACAAAAAATATCTATAAGAAAGTCAAATTAAATTTTTATGATCGTTTGAAATTCAAATTTTTACAACATTGGATATTCACTCGATTTCTCATGTAGCGATTTCCTTATTTTGTTGTAATTCAAAAACGAATAACTGTATACATGAAAATTTCACTGAATGTTTATATTAGCATTTCCTATACACCATACAATTTTGAAAATATTTTGACTTTTTTTGAGCTGTTTACGGACATTTTCAGTTTTCAATTTTTTCAGTTTTTTTTTCTATAATAATCAATAAAGTTTTATCTGTTGGGCAAAAAAGTGTATAAATTTAATACAAAGCTCCTGATATATTGTTACAATATCGGTTGAAAAATATTAAAAATACATAGGCACAATTTTTTTTTATAAGCATTTAAAGATCAAATTTTGACAAAATTTATCAAATTTTAATTTGAAAAATTATTTTGTAGTTAAAAATTTATAAAATGTTCAATTTTTGTATCTAAGAATTGAAAATTTAAAACAAGATTCCACGTAAGTTATTATTCTGTTACCAAAAATCTAAAAAATACATTTACACAGTTTATTTTTATAGTCATTT
>NW_021761344.1:0-1738 GCF_005508785.2 Acyrthosiphon pisum
TGAGTGGAGTGGTAATCAAATTCAGGCCGGGAAAAAATTATTCATCCAGGCCACTCATCTAATAATTTTTTTAAAATATACATTTTTAAATATTAAAAATTGTCTGTAATAATACAACATTTCAGTTACTTCACTTTCAAGTTTTAATTTAGGTTTTACAAACAAAGAAACTTGTTTGTTATTGCCCTGTCATGAATAAAATAAGAAATATGATAAATAAATAATGTATAATAAAAAAAAACAATAAAAATGAAAATAATATATTTATTTATTTTTTTATTTTATTTATTTATTTATAATAATAACAGGCGTTAGCCCAAATAACAAGTGAATGCTTAATATTTAATAATAATAGTAATAATAGATTTCTAAAAATAGAAATAATAAAATAACAATAATGACAAATGATAATACAAAATATATAGGTGTCAACTGTGTTGATAATAAGATATTTATGAAAAAAGAAAAGTGTAGGATTATAAAATAAAATAATACAATATATAAAATTAACTAGATGACAGGTAATAGCTAGAATTACAGAAATAAAATATTGCTATTTAAGGTATTCCCGGGAGATAATAATATATTAATTGGTGAGTGTGACATGTTATTGTATTAATAAAACAATAATATTTCAAAATGTAATATTATTTTATACATAAAATTTAAATTTAAAATATGTATTAAAATTATAAATTTAAAAAAAAAAAAAAAGGCGGGTAAGTCGTGGATGTCGCTCTGCTGTACAGTAGGTTACAAGTGGGTTACTGTAATGGATGGAATTAAATTTGAATCCAATGATATTATATCATTGTATACGAAAAACGATTCTGAACGGAGATGATTTGTCAGTCTAGGATATATTATTTTTAAAGAAAAACTTATGGAGAACCTTGTACCAAATTTTAAAAACTTAGTTATAAAAGAAAAAATTTTTACGATTTTTCAACCACTAAATTACTTGCAAATTTTCGCAATTTTGACATATTTCGTATAAATTTGAACTTTAAATGCTTATAAATAAAAATTGTGACAATGTACAATCCTTTTATTTTGCAACTGCTATTGTAAAAATATGTTAGGAGCCTTGTATTAAATTTCCAAATCTTAGAATTAAAAAGAAAAACTTTTATGAATTTCTGTCTAAGATAATTTGAAAATTGCCGTAATTTTTACGTATTTAGTCTAAATTTGAACTTTAAATGCTTATAAAAAAAAAATCGTGACTATATATTTCTTTTATTTTTCAATTGCTATTGTAAAAATATATTATGAGCCTTGTATTAAATTTTGAAATCTTAGATATAAAAGGAAAATTTTTTATGAATTTCTAGCATAAAATAATTTACGAATTTTCGTGATTTTTACATAATATGTTGTCAAAATTTGAACTTTAAATGCTTATAAATAAAAATTGTGACAATGTATTCCTTTTATTTTGCAACTGCTATTGTAAAAATATGTTAGGAGCCTTGTATTAAATTTCCAAATCTTAGAATTAAAAAGAAAAACTTTTATGAATTTCTGTTTAAGATTATTTGAACATTGCCGTAATTTTTACGTATTTAGTCAAAATTTGAACTTTAAATGCTTATAAAAAAAAATTGTGCCTATGTATTTTTATAATTTTTGAATGGGAGTTAGAACAACATATGTGGACCCTTCTATTAAATTTTCAAGTATTTTGTCCCAGCTAATTTTTTTTTATCAACATTTATAAAAAAAAAATCAAAAAAAA
>NW_021761345.1:0-818 GCF_005508785.2 Acyrthosiphon pisum
TACTGAATGTTTATATTAGCATTTCCTATACGCCATACAATTTTGAAAATATTTTGACTCTTTTTGAGCTGTTTACGGACATTTTCAGTTTTAAATTTTTTTAGTTTTTTTTTCTATAAATATCAATAAAGTTTTATATGTTGGGCCAAAAAGTGTAAAAATTTAATACAAAGCTTCTGATATATTGTTACAATATCAGTTGAAAAATATTAAAAATACATAGGTACAATTTTTTTTTATAAGCATTTAAAGATCAAATTTTGACAAAATTTATCAAATTTTAATTTGAAAAATAATTTTGTAGTTAAAAATTTATAAAATGTTCAATTTTTGTATCTAAGAATTGAAAATTTAAAACAAGATTCCATGTAAGTAATTAATTCTGTTACCAAAAAATCTAAAAAATACATTTACACAGTTTATTTTTATAGTCATTTTAAGTACAAATTTGAACGAAATTACATATTAAAAACCTAGGATAACTATTTTAGTTATTTTGTTGTGATTGTATAATATTATTCGTGGGTACTTGAAACTTCTAAAGTATACTATTATATATCTATGATAGTACCACGGTTTTTTGTTGATGTATATCGCGTTATAAGTACCTAATAGATATTATGATATGATTAATTTGGAATTTATTATATGTACCTATTATAGATCAATTTTTTTAAAATACTATAGACTATAATATAATATTATGTCTTATACCTAGACTGACATACCGTCTCCGCTCAGAATCGTTTTTCTTATACAATTATATTATATCATTGAATTCAAATTTAATACCATCCATTATACAGTGACCCACTTTG
>NW_021761346.1:0-813 GCF_005508785.2 Acyrthosiphon pisum
TAAATTTGAATTCAATGATATAATATCATTGTATAAGAAAAACGATTCTGAGCGGAGACGGTATGTTAGTCTAGGTATAAGACATAATATTATATTAGGTACCTATAATAAATTCCAAATTAATCATATCATAATATTTATTAGGTACTTATAACGCGTTATACATCAACAAAAAACCGTGGTACTATCATAGATATATAATAGTATACTTTAGAAGTTTCAAGTACCCACGAATAATATTATACAATCACAACAAAATAACTAAAATAGTTATCCTAGGTTTTTAATATGTAATTTCGTCCAAATTTGTACTTAAAATGACTATAAAAATAAACTGCGTAAATGTATTTTTTAGATTTTTTGGTAACAGTATTAATTACTTACGTGGAATCTTGTTTTAAATTTTCAATTCTTAGATACAAAAATTGAACATTTTATAAATTTTTAAGTACAAAATAATTTTTCAAATTAAAATTTGATAAATTTTGTCCAAATTTGATCTTTAAATGCTTATAAAAAAAAATTGTGCCTATGTATTTTTAATATTTTTCAACTGATATTGTAACAATATATCAGGAGCTTTGTATTAAATTTATACACTTTTTGGCCCAACAGATAAAACTTTATTGATATTTATAGAAAAAAAAAAAACTAAAAAAATTGAAAACTTACAATGTCCGTAAACAGCTCAAAAAGAGTCAAATTATTTTAAAAATTTTATCGTATATATAAAATGCTAATATTAACATTCAGTGAAATTTTCAAGTTTCTACAGTCACTCGTTTTTTAATTACAACAAAATAAGAAAAATTG
>NW_021761347.1:0-832 GCF_005508785.2 Acyrthosiphon pisum
ATGCCTCACATTCTGATCCGAGATCTTGTCAATTATTATCATTATAATAGAAAAAAAAATATGTTGTCATCAGGGTTACGAAACCCTAATGAAAAATATGAAAATCAGAATCTTATAAGTTATAACCTTAATGTTTAATTAATTGAATATTAATTTTATTTAATTTTTTTTTTTTTTGGGGGGGGGGGTTACTTTTAACCCCTTCTATAGGTACGGTCATGTATACTATATCTATTATACTCAAGTAAAAAGCCAATTAAATGTCATTATTTATTATTTTGAGGTTGGTAACATCATAGTGAAAACATACATTTAATTCAAAACCAAGAAGTTCTAACTAAGTGAAAAAAAAAAATATTAACAACCAAAAGGTTCTATCTGAAGAACTTTTTGGTTCTTAACGGAAATTTTTTACATTTTTGTTTTTCTTACGTTACATTTTGATTTTAAGAAAAATAAATTGCTAGTGTTAACTCAGAACAACTTTGTGAATTTTTAGATGTACTAATCATTAAAAATCATTCATTACGAAAAAAGTTAATGCAGTTTTAAGTTGAAAATAGTTTAAAATGGCTCTCCTGAACAATTTGATATTTTGAGATAGCACCTTTTGGTTCTGAGCCCACGTAGTATAAAAAGGAACATTTCTAACCGTGAGTAGGTATAAGCAACATTACATTATTATCATACCACGTTTTACGTCCAAAGGTCACAACAGTCCAGAGTGTGAGTCGTGAAAATATACCGTTTCAGTGGTTCGTAACGTTGTGTTATTTTTAGTAAAATACATTTTGATATAATATATTTGTATATAATATACACTTCAGACTAA
>NW_021761348.1:0-893 GCF_005508785.2 Acyrthosiphon pisum
CTATACCGTACTTCTGTGAACAACCTTTAATGACCAATCTGGCCTTAAATTTATCTATATTACCGTAAGTTTTATATTTGATTTTGAATACCCATGTATTACGTAATGCAACCTTGCCCCGAGGCAAATTAACTAGTGGCCAAGTGTTGTTTTCGTGTTTATTCATTTTTATGAGGGCCACTGATTGCTTCATCACGATTTAGTGGCTGGTCGCAATTGTCGATGAACGACGACACATTGTACCTGATCGGCGCTTTTAATGTGTTCCGATCCTGCAACACCATGCCACTCCTGTTGTCGACCATCGTCGATTCGACCTTGACCGGATCGTCCTTGATCTGAGTCGGTGTATCTGTGAATTCTAATTTGTCTACAATTATATTCTCAAATTTATTGCTTTCGTTTTCGAATATGATGTCTCTAGACACCGAAATTGTATTTGTTTTCGAATAATACACACGATAACCTTTCGTGTTAATCGAATAACCAACAAATATACCTTTTTAACTCTTTGGATCCCACTTCTTACGTTTTTGTTTTGGTATGTGTATATACGACAATTACCAAAAACTCGTAAATGTTATATTTCTGGCATAACCTTGTAATATAACTCGTATGGCGAGCAATTCTTAACCGAACTAGATCCTGTCCGATTCAGCGTGTAAACAGCCGTGTTTACAGCTTCTGCCCAGAGTGAGACATCCAGATTTTTCGCACAAATCATTGTCCTTGCTGATTCAACGATTGTACGATTCTCTCGTTCGACTTTTCTATTTTGTTCCGGCGTATATGGGAACTGTTAATTGGTGTCGTATGCCGTATTTTTGAAAAATACCTGTAATTTCTTTTATTCACGAATTCTAACCCGTATCTGTTCTTAATATTTTAACCTT
>NW_021761349.1:0-3895 GCF_005508785.2 Acyrthosiphon pisum
AAAAAAAACTAAAAACAAGAATAATAAAAGTAAAAAAAAAAAAATGAGTAAAGAAAGAAACACGTCAATCGGGACAAATTGCCGTAGGCGTTCCATTTGACTATCCAGTCAGGTGACTTAGACAAATTTCGTGGGCGTATCGTTTGATTTTTAGTTCAACCCGCCCGTCTCCGAGCTGTACTATTAAATAATTTTTCAGGACTTCGGTGGATACAAAACCATACGAACAAAACGTAATTCGTTATAATTAAATTCTCTCTCACTCCCTCTCTCTCACTACCTCTATCTCTCATGCTCTTTGTGTCCCTGTATCTGTCTTCCGCTCTTCATCCTTACGAGTATTACGTGGCCAACCGCATCTCTAAATGTATATGACTACGATAATAATAATTATTAATCATCATAAACCTAGTGGCAGGTACGAAGACGGCGCGACGATTGGAAATGATTCCGAAACGTTGATGGCATTGTAGAAGTAAAAAAAATAGTTTTTCACTGTCATAAAGCATTAAAAAAAAAAATACACGGTTCGGTTAACACGTTAATTTAATTAAAACAATCAGAATTGTACAATTATTTATCACAAACTTGTATAATATATTTTAGTTAAAATAATTTTTTTCCGTCTAACATTCAATCGAAAGTTGACAAGATATTCTGAGTGAGTTTCGATTATTAGAATCGGGAATTTCAGTTTCAGGATTGTTTTGCATAATAAATGTTCCTTTATTTACCATTACTGACATACAGTTTATGGAATAGAAATATTATATTACAGTCAAATAATTTCTACAATTTTTTATTTCTATAGTAATCATTATAATGATACTAATATAACTAAATAACTCATATTTTGTAATACTAAATATATTACGTATATTATTATATTATGTACATTATTTATCGCGTGGTGACTCTAGATATTATAATAGAAAATCGATCAGCTTTTTTAAAATATTTTTTTCCCGTCCTTACAACAATCGGAAATTTCTAAGAGTCGTTTGAAAAGCATGCCGAGAAAAAGACAACTTATGGGTGAGACGTTTTTGCTGTAAAAGGTTTATAGGGGTCGGATGGGGGTAAGTTCTTTTCGAGAGATCATAAAATCCGTGCCAAATTATTAAAGGGTGTAGCCGGTTAAAAATATAAATAAAAATAAGTGGCACAAAACCTACGTTCGTAATTCAAAGGAGCTCATTCCCCTCTAAGGTGGTAGATTTAAACCGAGAAACACAACGGTTTTAAAAGAATGCTTTTTTTCCAAGCAGTTTGAAATTAAAATATTTCTCCGTAAAATATTCATCGGAATAATAAACTGCGCCAAACAAACACATGCACTATAAAACGTATTTTGTATGACTTATTTATGTAAGAAAATAATTATTTTCATCCGAAAAGAGCCTAATATCAATATTGTAATAAGTTATACCTATAGGTACTCGATGATATATTATAATTTGAAACATTTCAAAACTTTAATGCGAGTTTTGTCCTTGTAACTTGTATAAGTACATATTATAATATCCTTATGTGATCTAAAAGATTTCTCGTCAATTAGGTATGAAATTATTATAATGTACAGTTATAAAACTGTATACATTTTTGTATGTACTAATATAGTTAGATATATCGTGTACATTGTACATACTATATTTAACAAAAATAATAATAATAATATAAATACGTTCTCCTTCGTTACACTCGTAGTTATTATCGCTGGATTTCAAGAGTGTTTGGCTGTATGAACCAAGGTACGTACTAATATTATGTATTATAATTTAAAAATTTGTATGTTATTTCCCGAGAAGATAATGAGTCAAGTATGTTTGTGTGGTGTTAGCCGTAACAACGCATAATATATTATTAGGTATACATTTAAACATAATATTATAATATAATTGCATTTCATTTGAAATTATAATTTTCACACTATACAGAAATATCTCTCAACACAATAAATGAACAGAAACTATTTTTGTATCTAAGATATTTTATATTTATATGTATTACATTGTAAAATGTTTTAATTTAGGTAGGTTAGGTACATATAATTAATTAATTAAAAATTATTCACACTGAGGATATATTGAATGAGTATATAATATTAATTTTAATTGACGTTGTAATTATTTTCATTATATATAATTTATGAACCTTAATACCTTATACTAGGTTTATAGGTACACAAAACGGATGTACATATTGTATATCTAAGCTGGTATATCACTATATTTATTATAGCTGCAGTAAGGTGAATTCTTATAACAGACCAAAATTACATTTGGATAGTATGCTAATCCCCATACAGAGTAGGGCGTTATTCGAATAAAATTTTATTTAGATGATATTTTATTCGAATAAATTATTATTCGAATGATTTCTTCACGATTATTCGAATAAAAATGTATTCGAATAATTTTCAAACGTTATTATTCGAATAAAAAAATATTCGGATAATTTCAAAACGTTATTATTCGAATAAAAAATTATTCGGATAATTTCTAAACGTTATTATTCGAATAAAAAATTATTCGGATAATTTTAAAACGTTATTATTTGAGTAATTTTCGTTAATTTTGTTTGGGTAACCGTAGGCAGTGGCGGATTCAGGTGAAGGGTACAGGGGCACGTGCCCCCCTATCAATTTTCTATTGAACATTTTTTTTATGTTCTACGAGTATCATATACATGAATACTCGGTTGACTTTTGTGTTGAGATTATTGAATCTTCGCTACGTACATTCAAGGAATTCATATTAAAATAAATTGATATTTTAAATTAAACTAAACACCACTGTCACACATTCATACACTCGCGCATAGAACAACTAATGAGGCAACATGACACAAGTAATATCATAAGATAATCTTTAAAGTTTACGCAGTACAAAGTACATCATTCTGATAAACCACATTTTCGATGTTTAGATATCATAATATGAAACAGATAATTTGTATAGCTACAAGCCTATACGCTATACCTTTATATTTTTGTGTAGATCTCTATATTTGAACTTATAAATATGAAAGACAACATACGAGTATGTAACTTATAGTACCTATAATATATAATATTATATATACAATAATAGCTACATGTCTATATCCAAAAACTAAATGGTATTCGAGGACGTTTTGAAATTATCAAAATAATTTTTATTTGAATAATAACGTTTGAAAATTATCCGAATAATTTTTTATTCGAATAATTAGGTATGAAAATTATTCAAATAATTTTTTATTCGAACAATAACGTTTGGAAATTATTCAAATAATTTTTTATTCGAATAATTAGGTATGAAAATTATTCGAATAATTAGTTATGAAAATCATTCGAATAATTTTTTATTTGAATAATTGAAAAAAAATCATTCGATTAATTTTTTATTCGAATAAATATTTATTCGAATAATTATCTAGATAAAATTTTGCCCAACTCTGTCCCCATACAACATATACCTAACATTGTTCAAAAATAAATAAATTTATACTGTGATATAGTGTATAATATTAATATATTATACACTATTATAACTATTATAACACTTATTAATATAACGTTACTCTCAAACATATATTTATCTATAAAAAAACATATTTTTTCCTATTGCAGTTTGTTTTGCATTATTAAAAATAATTATAATTGAATGATGTGGACATATTTGACGAGGTACGACTGTACGAGGTATAGCATATACCTATAATAGAGTTGCTATACTATTGCTACTGTGCATAGATTTAATCTTGCGATTCTCACACCTATGTCCTGTAGTGTTATTCAAAATGTAAAGCAATGAAATTCGTTGAATGGTCTTGGAAAGTCTGCTGCGAATTTTGGGAAAAATTGTTTTCGTTACGTTTCAGTGTCCGGCACGTCTTCTGCCCACGACTTCGC
>NW_021761350.1:0-716 GCF_005508785.2 Acyrthosiphon pisum
TTTAAAGTGATCACATATATAAAATAAAACTGAATACATTCTTACGCTCAGCTCAAATTCTAAAACATAATATCCATGTAATTTTTATACACAGTAATTTTTTATAATTATTATACTAGTATTTAATTACTTCGACGTTAAAAAATATACTTAATTAAATTGATAAAAATTATAAATGAAATTATATATTTTTTTTATCTTTAGATGTACGAAAACACGCCGAGAGTATTATTTACTCGCCACATATATACAGTGTTTAAAGTTGCGGTCCAACATTTTTTGATATACAAATCTACTGAAAATGAAGAAAATATTAGGTAATACAATGACAATATTATTTTATAAAAAAATATAATTTTTAATAACTTAAATTTTATTTATAGGTATATTGTAAGCTATGAAGATTTATACGACAAAATAAAGAGCTTTCATATAAATACTGGGCATGGTGGAAATGTCAAACTTCGAATGGCAATACAAAAAGAGTACTACATTCCGAGACCAGCTATCAACATTTTTTTAACAGTATGTCAAACTTATAGCTGTAAGAAGTCAATGAACCGCAAACTCGTTATTAAACCTATTACATCAAATGATTTTAACGAAAGAGGACAAGTGGACCTAATTGATTTTCAGTCTGTTCCAGATGGAAAGTATAAATGGATACTTAACTATCAGATCACAATACAAAATGTATATCCCTCCGTCCTATGGAA
>NW_021761351.1:0-722 GCF_005508785.2 Acyrthosiphon pisum
AAATTAACAGTGACAAATCGGTACACGTAAATTACACTTTGCGTAAAAGTGTTCATTGTCCAGTAATGTTGGATCAACAGATCATCCCACAGAACGATGCTGCAAAATATCTAGGAATGCACATTGACTCGCGATTGAACTGGAAACATCACGTTCGACAGAAAAAGTTGCAAATTAAAGATAAATTGAGGAAACTTTATTGGCTAATCGGAAGACACTCTGAACTAGACCTTACAAGCAAACGTCTTTTGTACGTAGCGATAATTAAACCAATATGGACCAAAACAAATTATGAACAAAAAAATGTAGCTCGACTAGATTTCTAAAATATGTAGGTTTAAAATATAAAATATGTATGTAGTTACACAGAAAATTATATTTATATTATACCTGTCGACCAGCAAATTAACCGTGGCGTGTACCAATTACTATAATATAATATTTATTTATATAAAACGGATAGCAACGTTTCAAGTTTTGACACTTCGAACACGTAGAGCCGGCAAACGGAGAAAACAAATTGACAAAGCGTCACCAATATTTTGCAAACCGACCGGCGTGCGTTGACTGCAGAGTGTGGACGGCAGAACACGACTAAACAGTAAACACTAAATTGTAGTGATGCCGACATGCCGTGATGGGCACTACCGAATAACGACTATCGAATAATTCGATAGTTTATCCGATATAGTGTCATTAATTGATGTTTTTAACAATTTTTC
>NW_021761353.1:0-990 GCF_005508785.2 Acyrthosiphon pisum
AGAGATTCGAAATTCACAAATCAAAGACAAGAAAGGTGGATTTTTACCATTAATTTTTGCAGGGATAGGTGCAGCTAGTGCGTTAGTTGGAGGTGTAACTTCAATTGTAAACAGTGTTAATGATTACAAACATAAAAAAGCAGTTGAAAAAGAAACAATTCGACATAATAAAGCAATGGAAAATAAAGGTTCTGGATTAAAAAAAAAAAAAAAAAAATCGAAAAAATGAAAAATTTCATTAAATCATCATTTATGAAAAATTTAAAAAAAAAATCTAAAAATCGAACCACTGAGTAATTTTGACATAATAGAATTTTGACATAATATAAAAATATTCAGAGGTTGTTTCATGAGAGATGACTTACCTCTTAAACCATGGTTAAATGAATGTGGAATATTAAATTTAAATAATTCTACTCAAGAAGGATCTCATTGGGTTGCATGGAAAAAAATAAAAAATAAAAAATTTTATTTCGATTCATTTGGAATGTCTCTTCCACCAGAACTTGTAAAATATTTAGGTGAAGATAATCTTAAGTGGTCCGATGACAAAATCCAAGATTATGACGATCCACCTATTTGTGGACATTTATGTTTCGAATTTATAAAAAACTATAAAAAATGTATTTAAAATGTAATAATATATATATAAATGAATGGTGATGATCTAATACATTGTCTTAAATGTAAAATTCAAACAATAAATATTAATGCAACTAAAATTCAAACAGTTAATGGTGGATGGAGAATTTCATCAAAATGTTTCATCTGTAACACAAATAAAAGTAAATTTATAAAAAATCCTACAATTGGACATAATATTCCCAATAAAAAATTAAATAATGCAGATAAAATGGCATTAGCTAAAGAACTTCATAAACCTGTTAGATTAAGATTTCCTAAAGAAGAATTTTTACTAAAGGTATTGATGATTTATGGGCTGTTGATTTAGTTATAATGAAAAATTATTCAGATGAAAATGATGGTTAT
>NW_021761354.1:0-904 GCF_005508785.2 Acyrthosiphon pisum
CTAAAATTATAAAATGTTCATTTTTTATAACTATGGATTGAAAATGTAAAACAAAGATTCTCATAAATAGTTTACCTATATTGTAACGTTTGTAACCAAAAAATCTAAAAATACCTATATAAACTTAGTTATTTTTTACAGACATTTTAAATTCAAATTTGGACGAAATTATAACAACTTGTATCACAACTGATATGTTCTATCTGTAGGTGGTGGGGCTGACAAGTAGGTACATAGGTACATAGAAGATAATATCTTCTCTACATCGTGACATAGGCATTATACAAAAATAGTAGGTAGGTATAACATTAGCAAGGTTTTTAGATTATGATTTTAGCCTTTAATCTATAAACCTTGTAGCATTTGTAGGTATAAGCTGTATAATCGATATCTATATTAGCTTTATAGAATATATAGGTAATATAGATAATATCTGTTTTTTTTTTCTTTTGTTAATCACTACCTACATGTACGAAGTACATATATATATCTTATTGTGATTCACATTTAATTCGTTAGTTTTGAAATGAGTTTAGATCACGGTTTTAGAAGTGTCTTAGTTTCTTACTTCGTGGTTTAGATATTATATAACATCAGTACTAATATTTTATTGATAAGCAGTAGGTACCACAGAACAGTGGCGTCATTTGAAGGGGGGCAAGGTGGGCATTTGCCCCTGTCTGATTTTAAAAGCGGCCCGATGGGCCGGTTCCCAGTTGTTGCCGTTTTACCATTATTATATTTTATAAGCGCAAAAACATGCCTATTTTATAATATTTTGAAAAAATATTATACTATATATACTAAGAAATTATTGTCACATTGATACATATTTTTTACTAATTGATAGTTGAAATATATTTATATTTATATTTAGACGTATGCGGTGACGTACCTACACATT
>NW_021761355.1:0-859 GCF_005508785.2 Acyrthosiphon pisum
GTTGGTGCATTGGGGAGGTCAAAATTTAAATTTCCCATGTAGTTTTCAAAAGCGCCGGGAAAAACAAAAGAAAAATTAAGGAAAAACGGGAATTTTTACGCAAAATCGATTTTTCACAAAATTGAATTTGGTTTTTGGTGTAACTTTAAAAAAAATGACTGTAGATACATGAAATTTTGACTGAATGTTTATCGTAGCATTTTCTATACACCATAACATTTTCAAAAAATTTTGATTTATTTTGAGCTCTTTACGGACATTTTCATTTTCCATTTTTTTTTTAGTTTTTTTTCTAAAAATATCAATAAAATTTTATTTGTTGGATAAAAAAAGCTTGAAAATTTAATAGAAGGCTCCTAGTATATTGTTTCAAAGGCAGATGAAAAATATTAAAAATTGTTGGTCACAGTTTTTTTTTATAAGCATTTAAAGTTCAAAAAATAACAAAATATGGAAAAATCACGAAAATTTGCAAATTATTTCGAGTTAGAAATTCATAAAAATTTTTCTTTTTAAATCTAAGATATGAAAATGTAATACAAGATTCCTTATAAGATTATCTACCTTTATCAAACAAAAAATATCTATAAGAAAGTCAAATTAAATGTTTATGATCGTTTGAAATTCAAATTTTTACAACATTGGATATTCACTCGATTTCTCATGTAGCGATTTCCTTATTTTGTTGTAATTCAAAAACGAATAACTGCAGATACATGAAAATTTTACTGAATGTTTATATTAGTATTTCCTATACACCATACAATTTTTAAAATAATTTGACTCTTTTTGAACTGTTTACGGACATTATAAGTTTTCAATTTTTTTACTTTTTTTTTTTTCTATAAATATCAATAAA
>NW_021761356.1:0-1211 GCF_005508785.2 Acyrthosiphon pisum
AACTAAAATGTTTATTTATATTAATATTATAGGTAGGTACGTATTATATTTGTCTACAACAAAATATGAATTATATTTTATATTGTAATACAATTTTCATCATAACGAAATCAAAGTATAATAATAAATTGTTTATTTATTTGAATGTTTTCAATTGTTTTTGTGTAAAATTGTTAAGTGTTTTATAGTATATTGCAAATCTGGTTATGCATATTGCAAGGATAAGGTAAATAAACCATTAAAATATAATCATTATATACATTTTGAAATTATAATTATTGGATATATCCAATGGTTAAATTAAAAAAAAATGTACAGTGGTGCAAAAATGAAAAGAAATATATGTAACTGCAGATACCTAATTATATACCTACCTACCTACCTTATTGACTAGAATATAATTAAAGGGTTACCTATGTTAAAATATTATTAAAAAAGAAGACTTCAACCTACTAGAATTCAAGCACTGGTTACATATGCTTTACGGTCTTATAATATAATTTATCATATTAGGTTTCAATGTTTAAAGCTCCTACAAAAAAATCAGATTTTGATAAATGGAAAAAAGCTATACCAAAAAGGGATATTGAACTAAGCACAAGATCATTTGTTTGTTCAAATCACTTCAAAGAAGAAGAAATTATATTATTTTGGAGTTCTGGAGAGGGAGACTCACAAATAGAAGTATTTAATAATAATGTGCCGCCGTTTACTTAAATCTACAAAATGTGAGGTTTGTTTAAGTTCATTTTTAACTAACTTAGATAGTTCCTTAGAGGCAATACGAAAGAGAACAAAATAGATCATCCAAAAAAATATCCAGAAATAAAAAAAAAAAGAATCTAAATTATGTGTTACTTAGTTTTAAATACTTTTAAGATATATAAATAAATAATCAGGTAATAAAAAAGTTACATTTTATTGTGATTGATATCCTAGCATTGTCCATTATTATTTATTGATTTTATAATTTTACCTTAATTTGTTAATGTGTACATTTTATCTAGTATAACGTCGAATTTATAATACATGTCTTCATTTACATTAATTTATGTACAATTTTGTTTTTTATGAGACTTTTTGACGAGTTTTTGTTTTTTTATTGTATGAAATCTGTATTTCAAGCATGGAAATTAGGCCAAAGACTGATCTACCGGCAAACCTGCGAATAAAACACATTCACTGGGACATTGTTTGCATTACGAATATAC
>NW_021761357.1:0-871 GCF_005508785.2 Acyrthosiphon pisum
CCAATAATAGGCGTTATACCACGATGTTGTTATCATAATAGCAACAAGTTTCAATTTTGTTATATTCCATGGTTATCTCTTTGTTAGTAGTGCCACAAGTATTAATTAATCAACTGTTTATTTTTTGTAATTTTTATATTTTTATATTTGTTGTACATTTTAGATTCTGAGTGGAACGATGAATGCATTGATTTTACAATGATGTGTGTTTTTTTTTTATTTTTTTATTTTTTTATATATTTATTTTTTTTTTTTTGTGTCTGTCATCACCTTTTAGGACAGTAAAACTGCTTCGATTTTCTTCAACAGTAACTTTTATGATTGGAAAGTGAATCTAGTTGGTACTTTGGGGGGTCAAAAGTAAAAATTTCCCAGTAGTTTTCAAAAGCGACGTGAAAAACAAAAGAAAAATTAAGGAAAAACGGGAATTTTTACGCAAAATCGATTTTTTACAAAATCGATTTTGGTTTTTGGTGTAACTCTAAAACAAATGACCGTAGATATATGAAATTTTCACAGGTTGTTTATATTTGCATTTTCTATACACGGTAAAATTTTGAAAATATTTTGATTTATTTTGAGCTCTTTACGGACATTTTCATTTTCCATTTTTTTTTAGTTTTTTTTCTAAAAATATCAATAAAATTTTATTTGTTGGATAAAAAAGCTTGAAAATTTAATAGAAGGCTCCTAGTATATTGTTTCAAAGGCAGATGAAAAATATTAAAAATCGTTAGTCACAGTTTTTTTTTTATAAGCATTTAAAGTTCAAAAAATGACAAAATATGGAAAAATCACGAAAATTTGCAAATTATTTCGAGTTAGAAATTCATAAAAATTTTTCTTTTTAAATCTAAGATATGAAAATGTA
>NW_021761358.1:0-276 GCF_005508785.2 Acyrthosiphon pisum
TTAATTATTATTTTTGAAATTAAAAACTGATCAGAGTTGTAGTCTATAGGTAAGAATAAAATCTGCTCTAATTTGAAAACTGTTTATTGTATGATTTACCCGCAAGCGTTGGCCACCAAAGACTTTGAAATTTATCCTTTTTGATTTTGAATTTAGACCAAAGAGTAAAGGATAGTGGTTACCAACAGTGGCGGCGCGAACTTTTTCGACAATGAGACAAGAAAATGTTAGTTGCAATACACACGACCCACCTATTAAATTTGAACAGAGTCGCGG
>NW_021761359.1:0-850 GCF_005508785.2 Acyrthosiphon pisum
TTTTACAACATTGGATATTCACTCGATTTCTCATGTAGCGATTTCCTTATTTTGTTGTAATTCAAAAACGAACAACTGTAGATACATAAATATTTGACACTCAGCGAACTGCAGACTCTACTCTGTCAAATTGAAGCGTGTCTAAACTCTCGCCCTCTTTCACCATTGAGTAGCAGCCGAGAAGATTTAGATCCGCTCACCCCTGATCACTCTCTAATAGGAGGTCCAATCACGCTGCCTCCGGAACCAGATTTAACATCACAACAAATAAGTGTGCTTCGAAGGTGGAAGTTAGTACAAGCACTAATGCAGTCTTTTTGGACAAGATGGACCTAAGAATATCGGCCTCAGCTGCAGGTCAGAGGAAAATGGACAACTGAAACCAAGCTATTAGCAATCGACGTTGTTGTAATTCTAAAAGAAGACAACATGGCTCCATGCAAGTGGAAGATATCACGCATAACACGTGTACACTCAGGAATGGATGGTCATATCCGAGTAGTCACCATACGAACTTCTAATGGTACAGAGACGAATATGCCAGTCCTCAAATTATGTCTCCTGCCATTCAAGGAAGAGTTAGAAGATTCCTGAAAATTACCATTTTCACGTTGGGGTGGGGGGGAGAATGTTGAAGAAAAACCGCCACCGTCCCACACTCACACAAACACGGACATCACATACCTGGTTGTCTATATATTATATGATTGGCTTATTTTTGTATTGCATTTATGTTATCTTGTGAATTATATAATAATAATATGTAGATTATGCGTGATTGGTCACCGACGCGGAAGATTAGCATGGCTGCTGAAAGTTCTCCAGTTAGTTTCGTTATGCCGGTCACGTT
>NW_021761360.1:0-1470 GCF_005508785.2 Acyrthosiphon pisum
GTCAATTTTTTGATTTATTATACTGATTTCATCCTTAAGTAATTTATTTTCTGATAATATTTTAGAATTTTCAAGTTTTAAGTCTTTGAGTTCTTTCAAAATAGTGTCCATTTTGTTACTAAAATCGTCAAATTGATTTCCCATGAAGTTTACCGAAGTAATTAATTCTTCAAGTTTTTTTTCGATACTTATAACATTTTCATTTATTTTGTCAGGTAGCTTAGATTTATTACCAGAACCAATTGTTTTACACTTATTGCAGACAAATCTCATTTTAGAATTGTTTGAAAGTTTTTTAAAAGCATTTTCTTTATAACCAGCACAGAAAAAGTGAAAGACGCTAGTACACGTGGAGCAAACAATTGAATCTTCATCATGAATTATAGAGTCGTGACAATTTGTGCACTCTGTAGACATAGTAACCTCAATAGGACGAGTTGAACAAAAATAACGATAAATAGCGATACGTTTTCGATAAATATAAGATTAGACAGATTGCAAGAACAATCTAATACTATAGCTTAATGACCGTAGGAAAGGAGATAAGAGAGCACTGAAGGGAAAACACAACCGTCTAGATCAAAAGACTGTACTGTAATTTACTTAGGTATTCTTAAAATATTTTGATGATTTGCATAAATCGTTCGTTAATTTGTCATTATATTTTATGCGAACGATGCAACACTGCAACAAGTTATTTAGATAACAAAAATATATTTGACCATTGCGCTTTACGAGCACGTAATATCAATGGCATAACTTTGAGTTTTTTGTGGTGGTGGTGGAGGATGAGGGTTTGGAAAATTATAATAAATATTTAAAATATCGTTGTAGGATTCAACAACTTCTGGGATAGTAAAAATGTTTCGATTTCCACTTCAGAATCTTTTTTGATAGGAAAGTGAATCTAATCGGTGCATTTGATAGGTCAAAATTAAAAATTGGAGTAATTTTCAGTCAAGAAAAAAAAAAATAAGAAGTAATGTGAAGTTTTACTCAAAACCAATTTTTTACAAAATCGATTTTATTTTTTTGATGTAATTCAAATAATTTACTGTAAGTAGTAGGGGAGGCCGTAAAATCACGGAAACAAAACCTCCGGAATAACGAAATCACGGACTATAATACATCCGTATTATAAAATGGCAGGAACTTAAAAGAAATTGAAATATATATTTAAGGAGTTTAAAATGCATTGAAAATGAAATCCCGGACCGTAAAATCAGCGGAATTTAAACATATTGACTGTAATTTGTACAGAACTTAAAATTAATGAACAAAATTAAATTGGAAAATTAAATTTCGGAATTTAAATTCCGGACTGTAAAATAACTAGAACATAATTTGTGTAGAATATAAAACGAATTAAAATTTTAATTTACGGAACGTAATAACGAAAGAAAGTAATACGGCCGACGTAAATTTACCGGAATTAAATAACTCTGACCGTAAACACCCGGAAAGCAAAAT
>NW_021761361.1:0-812 GCF_005508785.2 Acyrthosiphon pisum
AATACATAAGCACAATTATTTTTTATAAGCATTTGAAGTTGAAATTTTGACAAAATACTTAATTCTGTTACCAAAAATTCTAAGAAATACATAAGCACAGTTTATTTTTATAGTAATTTTAAGTTCAAATTTGGACGAAATTACATATTAAAAAACCTGGAATAACTATTTTAGTTATTTTGTTGTGATTGTATAATATTATTTGTGGGTACTTGAAACTTCTAAAGTATACTATTATATATATTATATGATAGTACCACGGTTTGTTGTTGATGTATAACGCGTTACCTAATGGATATTGTGATATGATTAATTTGGAATTTATTTTTGATACCTATTATAGGTCAATTTTTTTTTTAATACTATAGATAAGTATACCTATAATAGGTATGTCTAATACCTAGACTGACAAACCGTCTCTGCTCAGAATCGTTTTTCTTATACAGTGATATTATATCATTGAATTCAAATTATTTTGACATTATTTTTGTTATTGTCATTTTATTCTAAATTTTATATTGATATGAACATTTGCTTTTTTTGAGTTATGGACTTATTGTACTGACAGAGCGAAATTACTAAGTGTTCCGGAACTTTTACCAACAGCATCTATTGACGTGTATCGTTACACAATAAACTCTAAAAATTAATCTAAAATAACTTTCATAGCCTTCGTGGCTGTAGTCGGGCTGTAGTCCAGTTGCTTTATTTTTGTAAATTGTATTGTAATATTGCAGTGGCGTACGCAGGATTTTTCAATAGGAGGATTGAAAATTAGTTACATTTTATTTTTATTTTGTCCAATCATAAAT
>NW_021761362.1:0-770 GCF_005508785.2 Acyrthosiphon pisum
TTTTAACAATTTTCACTAAAAAAAAACATGATTTTTTTTTCAAATATTTTTCCAAATTCCAAGCTTGTGATGGTAATATACAAGTGATTTCGTCATTATTTTACAAAGTGTATAGAATAATACATGAAAAGTAACAGTAATAAGCATCCATGTAGTATATAACTGAATAAGTACTGCACATCTATTATTTTGTACAAAATAAATGTTGGGCTATGTTTATAAGATATGTTTAAAAGTAATTAAAATATAACACATGGTTTTCTATACGAAAGATTATCACCGCTTGATGTAGGTACATTTTAATTTGTTTTTGCTAATATGTGATATAGATAACTATATTGAAGTGAATAATACGACTTTTCATGTTATGCTTTCAAGAATATGACATTCTACACTTTTAAGCTGTATTAGAATTGTGTGATTGAGTGATTGTGTAAAATCTTTAATGTAAATGGTTTTATTTACTGCAAAATATGAAGCAATCAAAAACTTAATATAATATCAACTATTATATTATAGTGCAACGATATAGGTATGTATCGGTCGTTGAGACTTGTAATAATGACTCGTTATAATGGTGGGCATGCGTTTAGATATATTTAATAACTAAACTGTATATATACTTTTGATGGTAATTAGGCAGGGGTATTTTTTATAATATTACAAGATTTCAACGAAATTATGATATTTTTACTCATTTTAGCAAGCTTTCTGTATTTACACACATACAGCTATGTTTTTATCAAATTAGTACATTTTAACGTATATTC
>NW_021761363.1:0-3591 GCF_005508785.2 Acyrthosiphon pisum
GTGGACATAAAAAAGGGTTCCACGGATAAAAAAGTTTAAGAAATGATGATATATTCTATAGTGAGGCGTACGCGCGTGCAAACAACTAAATTTTAATAGGTAATTATTATTTATAATAATCATAAAAATACTTATGCCTACAATATCGCGGTTCACATGCAGCACAAAAATAAGATACGTAACGCACAAATTCGATTCCACGTATACTCGTATATAAGTACAATATATTATCTTATAATGGATGATATTTACCAAGTATGTTCATTCCCATTTATCCCTTTGATAATGAATATTCTTGATTTTTATTCCTACCACTCAAGAGGAGGTTCCTGTACTCCTGTGTTGATATAAACTTTAGTTTTTTTCAAATTAAAATTCTTTTTTAACTGTAAATTTATTATTTAGTGGATATTTTTTTGAAAAATGATTTATTTTGCCCGAATTCAAAATTCAAACGAGTATTGCCTATCTTAGTTTGGCACCTTAGTTGCCTTACGGTATTAAAATGCTTTTACAAAACTATAAAGTAGGTATAAATGTGTAATACCTATTGTATCTGGTATTTCTCTGACCGTTTTTACAAATTACATACCTGTGTTGATAGATTAATATTAACCATTAAAAATGTAAAATATCCATAGCTCCCATGTCTCCCAAATCCATTATCACGGACCTATAATATTATTATCCTTAATTCACAATGTTAAATAGCTCAAATACTACTTGTTTGAATTTCGATTCTGATACGTCAAAATTTGCAGAACAATTATCTGCTAAACAATTTACAGTATAAAATAAGGGTGTGATGTTATTTGAAAAACAGATGTTTGTATCTTCACAGGACACTAAAAGTAGTATGCATGAACAAGGCTCGATAATTTGAAAATATGTTCTTTAAGTACCTCTGTATAAGTAATAGTATAAGTATAATGTTTAAAAATTTCAAAAATCAGATTTTGAAAAACTGCATTATTGAAGAATAAAAAAGGAAATAGGCGTGATTGGTGTGCAGGGAGTATCCAAATTCACCCAAAATATTTTTGTCCCAATGTACAATTTTCCCAATTTTGGAATAAAAGTTAATTGGGAGAATTGTTTATTATATACATAAATAATTGGGATAATTGTTATTTAGAAACCAAAATATTCGATATATAATCTTATATAATCTTATATTATCCGAGTGATAAGCACTTGTCCGAAAAATGATAAGGACCGATAAGAGTGGTTGTACGTACAGTGGTTACCCTGTGACCAACTTGACGTGGTGTTGCACAGCAAGTCGGGGGATATTTTCGATTTGCGGAGCGGAGCGACGGCGCCGAGGAGCGTAGCGACGAGTGCCGCTAGCATGGCATCACTATATGATGTTTTTTTAAAATTTGTGTCACTGTAATATGCTGGTATATGCTGGTAGCTGGTATCATGGTATCGTGGTATTATAATAATAATTTTCGGAATAAACTAATTGGGAGAATTGTTTATTTGACATTTTCTAATTTGGACTAATAGTTTTTGGAAGAAAATGTATTTTTCGGAATGAATATGATTGGAGAGAAAAATTATTGGGGAGAAAAAAAATTGGGAGAATTGGTAGCGATCCAGTTGTACCTTACGGCGGCTTTAGAAACATTTTAGGGCCACTAATAAGGTAGTCGATACCAGTCCATACTATCTTAGTCCGTGTTTGGAACAATGTGTATTGGGATAATAATTTTCGGAATAAACTAATTGGGAGAATTATTTATTTGACATTTTCTAATTTGGACTAATTGTTTTTGGAAGAAAATGTATTTTTCGGAATGAATATGATTGGAGAGAAAAAAAATTGGGAGAATTGGTAGCGATTCATTGGTGCATCGCCCTGTACAATATTATATATGACGTGTGTTGTACATTGCAGTACTGTTTTTGCGCATTATTGCATATCGTTGCCCTATCTCCGCACGTCGTCACATAAAAGGTTTATATATTATACAATAATTTACCTCCAGACGCGCGTACACACGCATATGGGTATATATTATACATATATTATGTGTAGACGGAGGTACATTGTAATAATATATTATATTTATACCAATAACTGTGCTGGGATTAAATCGTCACGACCTTTGTGCGGCGTCGACGTCATTTGTCATGCGTTTAATGTTGCGCCGGGTCTCGCGCAAAACTTTCACGGCCACGTCTTCCGCGATGGCGAAACGACAATAATAATATGTTTATGACTAACGATATTTTTATATCTATCAGCGGCGATCTATTTGGCACGGGGTGGTGGGTGGGATGTAGCGCGGGGAGGTGGTTGAACAGTGCTCGTATTTACGATCCCATTGTGATATTCATCTCTCGACGCGCGCTCGCGCACACTGCAAAATCATAATATTACGTATATTATTATTGTTATGCCGCACAGAGTAAAACTATTATACCCAGGCCGTAAAATAATATACCTACTTGTATTATAAAATATAAACAGCGATATTAAATTATTATGGTTATAATAAAATATTATAGCACTGGGGCCCCGAGTGTGCGCCTGACGCGTATATTATAATGTACGTAATAATAATAATAATATATTATATTATTATTAATCCGTGTTGCAAGGCCAGACTAGGTAGGTAGGTATAGGTACCTACGTTTTTGATCGCGGCGATCGAAAAATCTGAAATAACGTTTTCTCGACTTTTGTTTTGTTCGTTATCATTCCGCATGATAGGTAGATGGTATAAGCCATATCATTATAAATATTATATTATACTCGTATGATGCATAAATAATAACGAGACAATAATATAATATATATATGTATTTGTGTCTGTGTGCCGCGTGATCTCCGATTATGCGAAGAGGTCGTAAAACATCGCGACTGTTTTATGTGCACAACACGACACAGCGTCTGCAGCTGCGGCAACGGTGGCGATCGTGAGTTTAACGACTCGTATTGTATAATATTACTATAGTAAAAACTTAAGTTATATTGTAGTGCTCCGAATGTAAGTACACCGACGTAAAATTATACGTTTTCGTAAGGATGCTAAATTTCGGTGGGACGAACGACCTAGAGTGGTTGAATCTGGAATAAATTAAAAGGGGGACGGAAAATAGTAAAAAAAAAATGCGTACCTGTATATTGTTTAAATGGCTAATTGATTAGGGTTTAACCAGAAGGGGTGCGCATAAATATATTTATTAAAAAGAAGAGAGATTCCGGCTCCCCTAACCTAACCTCACCTGAATTTAAGTACTGCTGAAATGTGGGTACTGTTAAATGCGTAGATGTGTAAGTACTTGACGCGTGAGGATGAAAAAAAAATAGAAAAATCTCTGGTAATACTTATAAACGTAGGAGCGACCCAATGATACGGACGAATGATGAAAAAAAAAATAACGAATACGGAAAAATAATGCGCCACGACGTGTGTAAGGATCGACGCAACCTCGTCGGGCGTGATCTCCAATCACCTACCGTGTGCATTTAATAACATATATAATAATAGTATATTATGTGCATATATATTGTATAAAACAATCATACCATTGCACGGTAATCACGGTGCACCCGCGAGGAAATCGTAAACATACGGT
>NW_021761363.1:4306-5457 GCF_005508785.2 Acyrthosiphon pisum
AATATAACTACATAATATATAACTACATAGTAGTGTGGTGCCATCGTCATTTCCCGCGTGCTCTGCCCGATTCATATTTTAATTCATGAACATAAATGCACGCTGCTCTTCGCCGCGCAGATGGTAAAAACTCCATAACCAAACTAATTGAAATTAAATAAAAACCATTCAACCTATGATGACTATTACATGATATAAGTTGATACATAAAAACGGAAATCGTCATTACAATATATTATTATTTGTTGAACTTATTTATTGATATTATAAAAAAGGTGGGTAAGTGGATTTCGCTCTGCTGTACAGTAGGTTACAAGTGGGTCACTGTATAATGGATGGTCTTAAATTTGAATTCAATGATATAATATCATTGTATAAGAAAAACGATTCTGAGCGGAGACGGTATGTTAGTCTAGGTATAAGACATAATATTATATTAGGTACCTATAATAAATTCCAAATTAATCATATCATAATATTTATTAGGTACTTATAACGCGTTATACATCAACAAAAAACCGTGGTACTATCATAGATATATAATAGTATACTTTAGAAGTTTCAAGTACCCACGAATAATATTATTCAATCACAACAAAATAACTAAAATAGTTATCCTAGGTTTTTAATATGTAATTTCGTCCAAATTTGTACTTAAAATGACTATAAAAATAAACTGCGTAAATGTATTTTTTAGATTTTTTGGTAACAGAATTAATTACTTACGTGGAATCTTGTTTTAAATTTTCAATCCTTAGATATAAAAGTTGAAAATTTTATGAATTTTTATCTACAAAATAATTAATAATAATTCAATTTTATATTTGATAAATTTTGTCAAAATTTGAACTTCAAATGCTTATAAAAAAAAATTGTGCCTATGTATTTTTAATATTTTTCAACTGATATTGTAACAATATATCAGGAGCTTTGTATTAAATTTTTACACTTTTTGGCCAAACAGATAAAACTTTATTGATATTTATAGGAAAAAAAAACTAAAAAAATTGAAAACTGAAAATGTCCGTAAACAGCTCAAAAAGAGTCAAATTATTTTAAAAATTTTATCGTATATATAAAATGCTAATATAAACATTCAGTGAAATTTTCAAGTTTCTACAGTCACTCGTTTTTTAATTACAACAAAATAA
>NW_021761364.1:0-929 GCF_005508785.2 Acyrthosiphon pisum
CTTTGCCAACAGTATTTTAATAATTCACGAACTTTCATTACTATTACTTGTTCATGAAGTGGTGAGAGTAGCGGTTTTACTTCAAGCTTCCGAATTTTGCATTTGTCCAAACTGTTTGATATGGCTCCAGATATCAGAACCATACTTGTTCTATTTATCATAGAAAACTCAAATTCCATGATGACGAATTTGACTTCCCTTCTAATTCAAATTGGTTAATGCATTTAAACATAATTAATAATATTCTTATTTATTTTATACATGATTAATCCACTAATTCATGTTATATATTATTTACTATTAATATAAATTTTATTCTAGTTTTGTTAATAATTATTTATTATTTATGTTTTTTTATTACATATTATTATTATATATTTTTATAACTATTTTATTGGGGGTGGTACATCTCCCCCCCACCATGTTCTATTCCGTCCACTTTATTTATTCTTGGTTCTCTTTTAGCATTTCCTGCATAAAATCTACTTTTTCGAATGGGTACCTTTTCATATTGCGGTTGCCTCAACGTAGTTAACGTACGTTATATATATAAAAATCACTAACATTATTGATAATAGGTACTATTAATCCCAATGCTAGATATAATAAATAATTACGCGTATCGTTTACAGTTTCCTGTATCGCCTGTTTCATTATTTTGTTATCTATTTTGTTCTGAATATAATCTAGCGAATGTGCTATCTCGTGAATTTTTTCTAATTTATGTGCGTCTTGTTTAATTATTAATTTACGTAGATTTACATCTTTGATTTTATTAGGTATTGTGTATTTTATATCTCCCACTCCTATTTCAGGTATGAAATTTACGTAATATATAGATTTTATATCCTGTGTAGGACTTATATTATATGGTTCCATATGCCCTACATTCCGGATTTATTGAAATTAATCCTTGGTTTTTATTTTTT
>NW_021761365.1:0-828 GCF_005508785.2 Acyrthosiphon pisum
TATATTGTTTCAAAGGCAGATGAAAAATATTAAAAATCGTTAGTCACAGTTTTTTTTTATAAACATTTAAAGTTCAAAAATTGACAAAATATGGAAAAATCACGAAAATTAGCAAATTATTTCGAGTTAGAAATTCATAAAAATTTTTCTTTTTAAATCTAAGATATGAAAATGTAATACAAGATTCCTTATAAGATTGTCTACCTTTATCAAACAAAAAATATCTATAAGGAAGTCAAATTAAATTTTTATGATCGTTTGAAATTCAAATTTTTACAACAATGGATATTCACTCGATTTCTCATGTAGCGATTTCCTTATTTTGTTGTAATTCAAAAACGAATAACTGCAGATACATGAAAATTTTACTGAATGTTTATATTAGCATTTCCTATACACCATACAATTTTGAAAATATTTTGACTCTTTTTGAGCTGTTTACGGACATTTTCAGTTTTAAATTTTTTTAGTTTTTTTTTCTATAAATATCAATAAAGTTTTATCTGTTGGGCCAAAAAGTGTATAAATTTAATACAAAGCTCCTGATATATTGTTACAATATCAGTTGAAAAATATTAAAAATACATAGGCACAATTTTTTTTTATAAGCATTTAAAGATCAAATTTTGACAAAATTTATCAAATCTTAATTTGAAAAATTATTTTGTAGTTAAAAATTTATAAAATGTTCAATTTTTGTATCTAAGAATTAAAAATTTAAAACAAGATTCCATGTAAGTAATTAATTCTGTTACCAAAAAATCTAAAAAATACATTTACACAGTTTATTTTTATAGTCATTTTAAGTACAAATTTGGACGAAATTAC
>NW_021761366.1:0-1400 GCF_005508785.2 Acyrthosiphon pisum
AGAGCACAAGGCCGCTCTTCTTGCAGACTCTCTGGAAGTACAATTTCGTTCCCTTCCGGGAAACGACCAAATTGACTCATCAGTCCACAACAAACTTATTCACCATCTCTCACTTCCTCTCACCATTACTTCATACTTCACTCCATCAGAAGTTTGGAACGCAATCAAGACGCTCCCTAGTCGGCGTGCTCCGGGGCTAGACGGCATCAGCAACAGCGCCCATAAACACTGTGGTCGCAAAATCATGACTCACATATGTCAAATTTTCAACTGGTGCAAACGTGTTGGTTACTTTCCTCTGTAGTGGAAGCATGCTATCGTCATCACCATTCTCAAGCCAGGCAAAGATGTCACAAACCCAGTCAATCATCGCCCGATATCACTGCTCAATACAATGTCCAAGGTTCTGGAGAAATTACTGCTCACCAGACTTAAGATCTTCACCACCTCCAAAATCCGTCCTTGCCAACACGGCTTTAGAAGCTCTCACAGTACCACCACCCAATAACTCAGCGTAGTCGACGACATATCTTTCAACCCCAACAAAAGAAGGAAAACTGCTGCAATCCTGCTCGACGTGGTTTCATCGCAATTGCAATTTGCTTTGGTTGAACGGCCGGTGGCCTATCTAGAGCACCAGGCTAAGCAGGCTAACTCTGTATGAGGTGGAAATGGTTTGATACTATTGGTCAGTCTAGGCTAGTCGTGCTAGGTGAGGATGTTTGCTTTGTGATAGCGTGTGTCTTAGGGATTTTGCTAGTTTCAGAGCTTCATCTTTAAGAGATGGAGTGTTTGTTGAATTAAGTAGATTTCTGTTGGTTGTGAGGTAGTGGGCGCCGGTCATGGTTCGTAAAGCTACGTTTTGGAAGGCCTCGATCCTGGTCCATGTGTGTTGGCCAATGAGGTGTCTCCAAATTGTTGCCACATATAGTACTATAGGTCTTAGGTATATTTTGTAGATGGATAACCTTACTGATAGTGGGAGCGCGCTGTTATGATTTAAAATTGGATATAATGCCGCTCGGGCACCACGCGCTTTTTGTAAGGTCTTTCTTACGTGTTTTTGAAATTTTAAATTGTAATTAAGGGTCACTCCTAGATATTTGGCGTGGTGGCTCCATTCCATGCACTGGTTTTGTATGTTTAGCTTCATGGTATAATTTTGGGAGTTAGGCCCAAAAATTACTGCAACCGTCTTCGATACATTGATCTGAATTCTCCACTGGGTAAACCAATCTATTGTGGTATCCAATTGTCGTTGTATGGCTAACACAGCATATTTGTAGTTACGATTGCTTGCGTACAAAAGTGTGTCGTCAGCAAACAGGGCTACTGTGGCAGGACTTAGCGTAGGGAAGTCATTTATGTAAATCATGTACAGGGGCGGTGACAGGCACGAC
>NW_021761367.1:0-938 GCF_005508785.2 Acyrthosiphon pisum
AAAAAGAACTGAGATTAAAAATAAATTTGTATAATAATTTCGTGTTTTGAATACAGCTATATGCACAATGTTATAGACCATGGTGCACGGTTAGTGATTTTTAGATATCAGACCGATCATTATCAACATGTGCCGGATACTTTTGTACTGGTTAGGACCAGTAATTGTTAATTACAACGTATACATAATAATTTTCATTTCGAAAATAATTCGTCGTTATACGATATAACAGGATGGATCAGAGGATGCCAATTGCCAATGGAAATCAGAGTGTGTTCTTATTTAGCACCACTAAACATAATATAATATATTGTGACCTAATTGTCAGTACATAATAATATTATAAATAATGACGTTCCTACACATTATACACCAAACAATGAATATGTAGAAAAAAACAATTACCATAGAATAAAACAATTGATAAAGTAATATAGCTATATATTTTTTAACAGTAAACACTGTTCACTATTTCGAAAAATGTTTAAGGTTTTGAAAATATATTTTTCTACATGATTGTAAGTAAAATAATATGTTTTACCTTCAGAGGCGGACTTACCATTTTTCCGCCCCTAGGCATTACAACACTAGCGCCCCGTACATTGGCGTGCTCCCACGGGGGAGGGGGTAGTAATGTTCCATGAACTATAAAGAACTATAAAAATTGTATTTAGGTATTTTTATACCAACTAAACAAATAAATATTAATACAATTTTGCATAGGTACATTTGTACACTTGTACAATAATTAAATCATTTTGCGCCTTGATTTATGTGAGCACTCTAATCTCTATAATCGTAATTGATTAGCAAATTTCTGAGCAGTATGCAGTATGCACTATACAGGAGACGGGCGACAGTGCTAGCGTCGCACGTCGTCGCAATATTTATTATTATTAATTACTTTATCAAGAAACCTGATTTCCAGAATTAATTCC
>NW_021761368.1:0-1780 GCF_005508785.2 Acyrthosiphon pisum
TAACCATTATTTTGGAATTTGTATTAAAAATCCATATTATATAGGTACCTACCTACCTATAATCATTGATATTTATGATCAATTTGTACTGTGGTTCACATATTTTTACTATAGTACCTATATAATATTAGCTGATCCGTGCACTTCATGTATAATTTTCAAAATATTTTGACTATTTTTAAGCTATTTACATAAATTTTACATTTTTACAATTTTTGTCTCACTATCCTATTAGTTATAAAGTATTCTTGTGACATATTTTCTTTCATATAGACAAGGAATGTAAAAAAATGTATGAATTATACGTACATTGTTAGTTAAAAACTTAATCTTGCTGCATTCATTTTAATTAATTGTTATGTCATTTTAAATTATCAAATACATTATTTTTTAATAGATAAAATGTTATCGTTGGTTTTATAGTTTTAGGTAATTCATAAAATAAAACATTTCGAGCTTGAAAAGTTGTAGCTATTCTATGAACATTTAAACTTTTTTTACAAAAAAGTAAAAACTTGGTTGACACTACAGTATTGCACTTGGTCCCACCACTACATCTCATAATCTATAAAAGCAACGTTCTTAGTTCTGGCCCTTGAATCGAGTGTAAAAAAAATCACTCTGTAAAAAAAAATATATATTTTTATTTTTAATTTTAAAAAGTTTATTTTGCGATATTGTATATTACAACGGTACCTAATGATTGAGGTTGGGATTATAATGCACTTTGCGTTGTTTTCCAAATCTACGGGATACTCGTTTTATAACATAAATAAATTGAATTTTTTTGACGATTTTAAATGTAAGGTTATTTTATGTATTTAAAGATTTTTAGAGCATTTTGAAATTTTTTCTAAATTTAAATTTGAAATTTTATTTTGAAATTTTCACATATTGTTATACCTATGATTTTTACAATAAATATATGATCTTAAGTCTAAACCTATAGGTATAGAAAAAAAATAGTTAATTTTTAGATTAAAAAGGTAGTCTAAATGATAAGTTCTGTCTGTTAAACTTTTCTACAATGATTTAAAAGTTTAAAACGTATAATTATAATTTTTATCTTTAATATTAAAAATAAAAATAATTTAGTGCACTATTTAGAATTGTTAGGTCATTTTTTAGTTTTTTTAGAACATTAAAATCATCAATAATAATATATAATAATCAATCCAGAAAAAAGCCAAGGGAGGGGCAACTGCCCCTACATGCCCCCCCCCTGCGGACGCCCTTGATAGTTGTCATTGGTTACTCGGACAGATGAGATAAACTATATTGCATCAAATCGTTGCATTTACATGGTTTTACCTAGGGATCAAAATACCAGAAAAATTCAGGAAAATTTTATTTATGGTTAAAAATTAAAATAATTTATGTAAAAAAAAACTATCTTAAAAAATAGATAAGGAAACCTGTCATTGTCATTTCACATTTATCAATGTATTATTGTATTAAATATTCATACTTGATATTTCAAAATTGAATAAGTTCAAGATTCCTCACCAGTTGATATTGTAAGAATATTATAAAGAAATGTTAAGAGTAATTTCCCAAAATAATTAATTTGCATTTGAATTCTGAAGTTTAAATTTAGACGTATTTAATAATTGTATATTCACAATAAAATCGGGATTTCACAAGTTAACTTTCTCAATTTTCAAGTAATGTTCATATTATATTTTCCTACATATTAAACATACCTACATAGTCACAATTATTTTTTATATGCAAAATAAATAACAGTGTACGCACACACAGTTTTTATGTTATCGTGTTT
>NW_021761369.1:0-1061 GCF_005508785.2 Acyrthosiphon pisum
AAAAATAGTAAAGGGCCTAAATGGCTGCCCTGAGGGACACCTGATAAGACAGGATAATCATCAGAAACATAAGACATAATTTTAACTACTTGAGTACGATCAGAAAGATACGAAAATAACCATTGTAAAAAGTTCCCACCTATACCAAGAATTTTTAATTTATGATATAGTAAATTCTTATCAAACGCCTTTTGAAAGTCCGTATAAATAGTATCCACTTGGAAGCCTTGATCAAGAGCTTTTACAAGATAATTATGATATAATAATAAATTAGTTTGAATCGAATGTTTTGGTACAAATCCATGTTGAGAAAAGCTTATATTATTACACAGTAAATTTGATAATTTTTTTGAGATAATGGCTTCAAACATTTTTGGCAAAATTGACATTTTCGAAACTGGCCTATAGTTTTTCACATTTTGTTTGTCACCTGATTTATGTATGGGAGAAATGAAAGATTTTTTCCAACAAAGAGGAAATGTTCCACTGGATAGAGACAAATTAAATAAATAATGTAAAGGTTTAACGAGAGTTTGACAACACATTTTCAAAAAAATTGTAGGAATTCCATCGGGTCCAATACTTGCCTTGTCATCAAGTGAACCAATATAATCAATAATTTCGTGTTCATAAATATTAAATGAATTCAAATTAAAATTATGAAACTGATTATAAAATAAATCATTATTGTAATCGTTTGTTATATTAGTTGTAAATTAAGTAATAAAAGAAGTATATATGGGTTTTAATAGTATAAAAAAGTATATTTTTGTCATCTTCACTGAGTTCTTCATCATTTAACGTTATTCATCTTCAATCTATAAAATATTAGCCCTGATTGGCTTCCGTCGAACACTTGAACTCTATTATAGGAACAACGAATTTATTTATATATTATTTATATATACATGTATATCATCTTTTTTTGGCAATAATTACTGGTCGTAATATTATCGATATTATGTGGCTGTGAACGTGAAAATACGACAAAAAAACAAATATATGTGCTATAAATAATAATATGCACTATAAACCTAAAAATATGCATTAAATATGTATTT
>NW_021761370.1:0-1545 GCF_005508785.2 Acyrthosiphon pisum
TCGTTCTGCTGTACAGTAGGTTACAAGTGGGTCACTGTATAATGGATAGTATTAAATTTGAATTCAATGATATAATATCACTGGATAAGAAAAACGATTCTGAGTGGAGACGGTTTGTCAGTCTAGGTATTAGACATACCTATTATAGGTATACTTATCTATAGTATTAAAAAAAAATTGACCTATAATAGGTATTAATAATAAATTCCAAATTAATCATATCACAATATCAATCAGGTAACGCGTTATACATTAACAACAAATCGTGGTACTATCATAGATATATAATAGTATACTTTAGAAGTTTCAAGTACCCACAAATAATATTATACAATCATTACAATCACAACAAAATAACTAAAATAGTTATTCCAGGTTTTTTAATATGTAATTTCGTCTAAATTGGAAATTAAAATGACTATAAAAATAAACTGTGCTTATGTATTTCTTAGAATTTTTGGCAACATAATTAAATATTTACGTAGGATATACTAAAAAATAATTATTCAATTTTAAATTTGATAAATTTTGTCAAAATTTCAACTTCAAATGCTTATAAAAAAAAATTGTGCCTATGTATTTTTAATATTTTTCAACTGCTATTGTAACAATGTATCAGGAGCTTTGTATTAATTTTTTACTTTTTTTGGCCCAATAGATAAAACTTTATTGATATTTATAGAAAAAAAAACTAAAAAAATTGAAAACTTACAATGTCCGTAAACAGCTCAAAAAGAGTCAAATTATTTTCAAAATTTTATCGTATATATAAAATGCTAATATAAACATTCAGTGAAACTTTCAAGTTTCTACAGTCATTCGTTTTTTAATTACAACAAAATAAGAAAATCGTTTCGTAAGAAATCGAGTTATACCAAATGTTGTAAAAATATGAATTTCAAACGCTCATAAAAATTTAATTTGAGTTTCTTATAGACATTTTTTTTTTTGATAAAGGTAGATTATCCTATAAGAAATCTTGTATTACATTTTAAAATTTTAGTTCTAAAAAGAAAAATTTTTACGAATTATAAACTCAAAATAATTAGGTAATTTTCGTGATTTTTCCATATTTTGTCAATTTTTAAACTTTAAATGCTAATAAAAAAAAAACTGTGACTAAGGATTTTTAATATTTTTCAAATGTCATTGTAACAATATAGTAGGAGCCTTGTATTAAATTTTCAAGTATTTTTATTCAACAAATAAAGTTTTATTGACATTCATAGAAAAAAAAAACTAATTCAATTGGAAACTGGAATTGTCCGTAAACAGCTCAAAACAAATCAAAATATTTTGAAAAATTTATCATGTATAGAAAATGGAAATATAAACAACCAGTGAAAATTTCATGTATCTATAGTCATTTTTTTTAAAGTTACATCAAAAACCAAAATCAATTTTCTCGAAAACAGATTTTGCGTAAAAATTCCCGTTTTTCCTTAATTTTTCTTTTGTTTTTCACGGCGCTTTTGAAAACTTTTGGAAAAATTTTACTTTTGACCCACCAAAGTACCAACTAGATTCACTTTCCTATCAAAAAGA
>NW_021761371.1:0-1165 GCF_005508785.2 Acyrthosiphon pisum
ATGTATTATTAAAATCTTCTTTATAAAAATGATTTGAACAAACCCGATTTGATTTTTTAAATAATACACCTAAAGCTACTTCCATTTTTTTTTTCTTCTTTTATCCTTATTCCTTAGGTATTCCAAATGTTATTTTGGAAATTTCATGTGGTATTTGTATACAACAACTAACAAGTCATTTTGTTGTTTATAGTCTATACTCTATAGACTTATAGTGTCTTAAAGTAGACAAGTACTAATGTGTATATCACGATTAATGATATATCATATATCTTTAATCGTGGTTTTAAATTGTTAATGTATAAAAGTAAGTAGTAATTATAGTACTAACTACTAAGGTATTTAGGTATATATAAATAATAAATACTTAGTTTTCATAATTAAGAAATTTACGTGGTTAAAATAAGTTGAAGAATCCACTAGATAGTGCTACTAGTCAGTACATTTTCAATCGCGCTTTTCGAGCCGTGTTATACAGTCTCGATGTGTAACCAGTATATCTTTAATCGTGGTTTGAATAAAAACACCAACATTATTTTACTTGGTTATGGGAAACTACTACCTACTTCAGTGTTTCCAGATAATAATATATATACATATATAATATACACAATACACTGTCGTGCCACCGCTATACTATATATTTTTTTCGATAATCACTAATCTGTAAAAACGACCTAGGAAATAAAGAACAGGGAAAACATGTACAAAAAATCTTACTTTGGCACATAATGTTTTTCCAGAACCTTTTCAGAGTGCAATTAGTGGCTCTTGGTCTGAATATTAAGATAATAAGATGTCATATTCACATATTGTGTTGTCTGTCGTATGATCGTAAAACATAACTATGTTCAAATTCCAATTGCCTAATTATTAAAATCAATTGATGTATTATAAATTTTAAGGTAAGAATATTATCTAGAATCTTAAGTAGGCTTATTTTTTTTTATTGTAAATTTGAATCAAGTTATGAGCATTTGGAGATTTACAAATCTACTATATTGAAAAAAAAGCCTACGTAGAGCCCCAGACTGCTAGATAGTAAAATAACATGAGTTAGATGAATTAAGTATTGTGAACATATTGGGGGATGGTAAACTCCTACAAATGTAGGTTATCTCCTAGTGTTAACTCCTACAAAGTTAGTGCTGACTCCTTCGAAAGA
>NW_021761372.1:0-1253 GCF_005508785.2 Acyrthosiphon pisum
ATATAACTTTAATAAACGTAAACTGTGAATGTGATTAACGACGGTTTGATTTTGATCGTTACAACACATATTATCTGTAAACTATGCTTATTACTTATACACTTCACATCATAATAATAACTTACTTATTTATAATTATTATAATATTACTCACTTGATTACTTGTAAAATTTGTCACAAACACAAATTGAATAAGAATTAAACTGGTTTTTTTGACTTGATATAAAATTACTATGTATTTAAATTAATTATTATTGAATGTTTATTGACTATTAAAAACTGTGAATGTAATACAGTTTCGCACAAGTAATGAAAGGTTAGAATGATAGATCGACAAACACTAGAGCTCATTGTAAAATAAATCTATATTTATGTGCGATGTACAGTAATTATTAGAAATATAAATAACGTCATTGAACGAATACCGTTCGCCACTACTCGATAAATTTACTGATATTAGATTGTCCGATCCGATGGATATGAATATTATTGTACTTTAAACTTGTTGTTTTTATATAGACTCAGAATTAATAAGTAGATAAAAAGCTAACAATTATTATGAAAAAAAAAATCATTATAAATTCATTAATGTAGGTAATCTGTTCAAACGACCTCTAAGCGCAACGCAATTATTGTGGCAAATCAAAAAAAAAATACGACTACAATACATTTACATTTATTTTATCTAGGTTTACCTAATTAATCAGATCAGTTTACCTGTAAATAGTATGATCATGCGATATTATACCTCACATCATAATAATAAACTGATTACAAACTGCAAACACACATTTTTTTTTTTCATTAAATACGTAAAAGTTATTTAAAATTAAAAATTATTAAAGTGTTCTGATCAAACGATCTCTATATCCAATTTTGTGTGGAAAGCCTAAAACAAAATGAGTTCACAGCATTTATTTTATTTATATCTAATTATCTGACAATAATACCTACATAAACCGATGATCATCTTACACACCTGATATTGTATTATATAATATCAGTAGGTAAAGTTCATATTCAGTAAAACCTGTTAAACCATAAATCAGTAAAAGAAAAAATGTTGTGAGTCAAGGTAATAATTAATATAATTTACACACACACATACGCATGCACGCACACACACACACACACACACACACACACACACACACACACACACACACACACACACACACACACACACACACACACACACACACACACACACACACACACATACACACACACACACACACACACACAAAATTGAA
>NW_021761373.1:0-1083 GCF_005508785.2 Acyrthosiphon pisum
AATTTCGGTTTTGGTTTCGATTTTGTATACCGGTTTTTAATTTTTTCGATTTCGGTTTCAATTTTTCAATACCGGTATTAGGAAATTTCGGTTTCGGTTTCGATTTTGTATATCGGTTTTGAAATTTTACGATTTCGGTTTCAACTTAACAATACCGGTATTAAGAAATTTCGGTTTCGGTTTCGGTTTCGGTTTGGAATACCGGTTTCTAAATGTTTCGGTTTCAACTTAGGAATACCGGTATTAAGAAATTTCGGTTTTGGTTTCGGTTTTGTATACCGGTTTCTAAAGTATTTTCAGGGGGCTATGTCGTCTATACAATTGTCATTCTTTGTTCCGTATTGTCAATTGTCATATTATATAGTATTTGCTATAGTAACTTTAATTTATGTCATTACTATTTATAAAGCAACTAATAAATTTGCGAATAATGAAATGTTTATCAACAAAATTAATTATGATCTCAATTTTATTATGATTATTAATTATGCGTATTAATGGAATTTACGTATTTAAAAACACGTCAGTTAAAAAAAAATAACGGTTTCCAAGTTTTTACGGTTTCGATTTTGAATTTAATTCCGGTATCCAATTTATTTCGGTTTCGGTTTTAAATTATAATACCGGTATCCAATTTTTTCCGGTTTCGGTTTTGATTTTAATACTGGTATCCAATTTTTTTCGGTTTCGTTTTTGATTACGGTTTCGGTTTCGGTTTTCAAACGGTTTATAACGGTTTCTGAAATCGGTTTTGAAAACGGTTTCAAGCCCTGATATTAACCAAGAATATATAAGCAAAAAATATGTATTCCTGTGTACAGAATTACAGGTAACAGCAAAATATCGAACTGGACGATTTGCAAATAAGTACTTAATGATTTAAAAATTATAAAACGTATATCAAAATTTTAAATATATTAAACTCCATAATTTGGTAAAAAAATTATGAAAAAATATTAAGTATTGGAGAAACGGGACGGGATTCCACCGCCACAGGTGCTGAAATATAGTCCAAATTGTAGACGGGACGAGCTGTAGTTAATTCAAAATGAACTAGGACTTATGAAACTTACACGTCACCTT
>NW_021761375.1:0-842 GCF_005508785.2 Acyrthosiphon pisum
CACAACAGCTGAGACACGAATGAGCATAAAACACCTTTATAGCGATACGATTGAGCCAAATTGTCGGTGTATCAAAGGAACTCGGAATGTAAAAGAAAACCTACACGATTGAGCATAAAAAACTCTTCAACGTCGCCATTTTACATCTTAAGCTATATTATAATATTATACAAAAATATTTATTTAAATAATCATAATAATTCAAAATATAACATATCAAATATTCTTTCATAGTCTATGAAATAGTCACATTTCATAAATCTGTTTGATAATAATAATAATAATAATAATAATAGTTATGAAAATAATAAAATCAAAACATAGTATGAATTAAAAACTCCATTGTTTATAAGTCAAGAATACTACAGAGTATGGGTGATCGAACACTGATATTATTTGTATAATAATTTTTGAATTGTATCTTAATTTATTATTCTATATTTTCTTCCAATTTTAAATGTTTAAACGTCGGAACTTTAATGCTCCGTTACGGAGCCTCCGTAACTAATTTATTAATCGGTAACATTGTCGATAAAGCTGGGCTCAGCTCACGGCTCGCGTCTGATATATCAAAATAATACGTGAAAATAATAAATTACAAAATTTCGACCACGTGAATGTGGAAACATCGCATAAAATATTCTATGCTCTATTATGTTATGCTCAATCGTGCTTTACCGTACTCAACTTACGAAATAATTTACGAAAAATACAAACTATATATCATACAAACAAATTTAATATGTATTTATATAATATAATAACAATAGACATTTTAACGAATGTGTAATTATAATTTCTAATAAAATTAATAACATATAGATACACAGTATAAACACCTA
>NW_021761376.1:0-896 GCF_005508785.2 Acyrthosiphon pisum
AAAGTGGGAAGGGAAATATGTATAATATTCGCCAGTTAATCAATTATTAACCGGGACGCAACTCACATGTCGCGAGAAAATCGCGGACTCAACTCGTATGTGTCGTGCAAAAACAACGGACGCAACTCGGATATCGCGATTTATATTTTTGTATTCTGGGACGCAATTCGTATGCAGCCCTATATACATAATGCATATACATAAGTGATAACACAGTAACACACCATATAATAAATAATACCTATATATTATAAGACAAAAAGACATAAAATAAAAGGTATATAGTCAGCGGGTAGGTACATATTATACACACCTAACCTAACCCGGACCTACCTAGCAACCTACCTAACGCCTTACCTACCGAGACACAGTTTGTGTTGTGAAACACGGTCAAAACATTAACACTTAAGCTGTGCGTCTACGGAGCGACGAAAACCGATATATTCGACGTACATCGATGTAATCGTATATAATTCGCTTGTAACACGCACATCTCCCAAATATATATTTAACGGGGCGTGTGAAAAGCGTTTTCCGATAATAATTATTATATAGGCAAATACAAATGCAAATACACGTATGTAAAATGTATAGGTATACGCTTACGGTCGGTCGGTCGCCGGCGTCATTTCGAAACGCGATTGCGAGGCGAACGAACCGATTTCGAACGAAAAGCGCATATAGACGGCTTCGAAAAGACGTCGGCTACACGATTCGGGCACGGACGGCGTGCGGAAAGACGAATCGGTCGGAGAAAACGAAAAAAATCGGCAAAAAACTCCGGCCGGGAGCGTATTTTTGCGATCGACATTGCGACCGTTACGGGACGGCGCACGAAATATAAACCGCACACCGGCGGCTTCAAGAGATCGCGAGCTACGCGAATCGAGCACCAA
>NW_021761377.1:0-726 GCF_005508785.2 Acyrthosiphon pisum
TGTGCATGCACCGCAGCTATTCACTATAATCATAAATAATATTATAATATTGTGTTCTTTAATTTGATAATTGATAAATTGATATCGGTATCACTTTATCCACTGGCACACACAAATATGTGTAAATGGTAAGTGGCTACTGACAGGGGTAGACTGGCTATTTTTGGCCCGGGGTGCAAAATTAATTAGGGGCCCGTAATTTTTTTTCAAACCTACATAAATTAGGAAAGAGCCCTTAGTCTTATAAGTAAATATAAAAAAAAAATTAAGAATAACATGTTGTTTATTTGTGGAGATGTTGAAATATGTTATTATATTTTTATTTTGTATAATACCGTATTATATCAGTATTATACCGTATACCGACAGTGGTAATCGGGGGCCCGGATCATAAATACAAACGGGGGCCCGGGGTGCTACTTGGTGTATAGCACCCTGGGCCAGTCCGCCCCTGGTTACTGATAAACAAAAGACATAATAATAATAAATGCATCTATTCTATCTAAAAATATCTTTACTATAAACTATACAGTATATACACAGAATGTATGAACGGTAAAATGTAATGTGTTAACTATAAAAATATGTTTTTATTAAGTATGTTTTTGATACTGTAATGAATCTGTAATGAAAAACTGAAAACATTAGAAACATTTTTTTTAACGATTGGCCTGCAGGTGGGAAAAAATTGGGCCTCTTTAATTTGTTTGCACACCTTAAAAAAAA
>NW_021761378.1:0-889 GCF_005508785.2 Acyrthosiphon pisum
GCACCGGGCGTGTATGTCCGGTTCTTGAGTGTGTATGTTGAAATTGGAAATTCGGATTCTGAGTGTGAGTGTCTAGCAATTAGTCATCTCGGGTGAAAGTCGATTCCCGAACGGACAATTCGTCTGCGGTGGATCGGATGCAGTATGAGTGTAAGTCGCTCGTATGTAAGTAGCTAGTCAGGTAGGCAATCCGACTACGTCGGATCGCAGACCATGCACCGGGCGTGTATGTCCGGTTCTTGAGTGTGTATGTTGAAATTGGAAATTCGGATTCTGAGTGTGAGTGTCTAGCAATTAGTCATCTCGGGTGAAAGTCGATTCCCGAACGAACAATACGCCTACAGCGAAAAGTGCTCGAAATTTAATAAAACTTATTTAAGTATACAACTTTATGTTCGTTAAGTATAAATATTTTTAAGTAAACATACTTTACCCATAATAGTTTTTAACGAATAAAGTAAGTGGTAACTATTCCAAAATTTGAACAATATAAAAATGAATAATAACTGGAACTGTTGTTAAAGCACAGGGCTTTGAGTTACTTAAGTACTAATGTAATAAAGTAATAACTAAATAAAAAAGTACAGTTGTATATTTAATGTCAATTGTTTAATAAACTATATTGTAAGCATATTTGTCAAAAAGATATTAGTTAAAACAATAGGAGCGCAGTTTAAAATATGTTTAGTCATAGCAAAAGAATAGTTCTTAAGCAGTGATAAAAGTTATTAAATAGTTAAGTCAATTGACAAAAGGGAAAACTAAAAAGTGAAATAAAAGTGTTGTGTAGAGAGACATGTTTGTAAACCTAACCTAACCTAACCTTACAAACTTTTGTTTGTAAGTGAAAGTAAAACAAAATATTAGTTTAAGGCAATCATAAAAGATC
>NW_021761379.1:0-734 GCF_005508785.2 Acyrthosiphon pisum
TGAGGAACCAACCTTTGTCAAAAATGTTGTTTATATATTTCTTCAATAACTACAAATTATGTTAGAAAAATGTATATGAAGTTTTTAAATTGAAATGCAACATTGCAAACATGATCTTTTACCGGAACAGATAGTTATATATATTTAGATATTTTACAGTATAATCTAGTACAGTGCTTCTCAAATTTTTTTAACATGAGGCCTCTAAATTTAATGTAAAACTGTTAAGGCCCCTTAATCAAAGTTATTAATTGTTTTTTCTAAATTAGGTATATACTAAAATTACATGTACCTACTATTTCAAACAGATAAATTATTAAAATGTATAGTAAATTAATGTTTTAATATACCTTTGAGAAATATTAATAATAGTATTAAAATTTAAGTATTTAAACTTTTTCCATAAACACTTAAAGTCTAAAGAAAATAAGCATTGATATAGGATGACCATATAAGTCTATCAACCATTTAGCATATAGATATGTGTCTATTCCCAGGATCTCAGTTAATATATAATAATATATAGGTAATAGCATTTATTTTATAATATACTATAAATACTATGAATATATTATAAAATCAATGGTGATAGGTACAACTGAGTAATAAATACTTATAAAAAGATGTTCAAAATATATGCATTTTGGTAACACATACGTAATATGAATACTAGTATAATACTAGTACTAGTATTATGAAATCTATTTAAAACTAATATATTAATTAATAACTAA
>NW_021761380.1:0-1223 GCF_005508785.2 Acyrthosiphon pisum
TAGTGTATTGAAGTAATAATTGAAACAAAAAGTAAAGTGCATGTCTTTAATTGACATGACTTTAATTAAATACATTAAGTTCTATTTTGTTTATTAATATTGTACTATTTAGAATCTGTAGCAGTATTTGTATGCTACACTAAATTTATATAAATGACTCACATAAAAACTGAAATATATACCAAGTACCTACTACATGGTATGTGAAATATTTAATTGTTAACCACACAATCGAGCCTATGTCTAACGATTTAAAAGCATTGCTCAATAAAGCATATTATTAAAGCAATATTAAATATTATTAAATATTATTAATTCAATTAAATATTATTGTTTATCAATTGTCAATTTATTGCACATGATTAAACCTACCTATAGTATATATTAATAATAATATATTGTAATACACTCCATAAATCTACCTACATAAGTAACATCAAACATCATATCATTATACACTTTAACTACCAGACTTTACTGAAATATATGTAGGAAATGTAATATTAGTTTATTACATATACAATGTGTAGCTTAGATATATTCAAGTATAAAAGAACCATTCCATATCCAACCCATGCACAATAATAAAATGTATCAAATTTATTATTCATTAAATATTTTAATACTCTCATAATTAAACCTATATGTATATCAAATAGTATTAAGTCATATCATTATACAATTTAATTGCCGGTCTTTAGAATATGTAGCAGTATTTTAACCTAACCAAATGTGACTCAACTAAAAACAGTAATATAATATCCTCCATAAAATTTTTATTTACCAAATTTGAATCCCTCAAACAACTGTAATATATTATTATGTAGGTACTACTATATTAAGTAGGTTAGTTATATTCCTATTGTCTATTCAAGTATAAAAGAACCTTCCAATATAATCCACCAGCCCATGTAAGATAATAATCAAGTGTTAATTTATTATTTAATAAATAGTTAATTTCATATAATACCCAAACCTACCTACATAAGTTATGTCAAATAATATATGGTCATATCATTATGCAATTTAGTTTTCAGACATTAATTAAATACATAAAGTTCTTATTAATACCTATTGTATTATTTAGAATATGTAGCAGTATTTGTATGCTACACTAAATTTATATAAATAACTCACCTAAAATCTGTAATATATCAAAATCCTATTACATAGTAGGTATGTTAATAATTTATATACCACAATATCGAGCCTATGTCTAACGA
>NW_021761381.1:0-1316 GCF_005508785.2 Acyrthosiphon pisum
AAATGAAATAATTTTATTGATGGTATCTTTAATTGGGCTATGGGCTTCAAAGAAGTTTTCTAGGCTTTTTTTAGTTTCCATATATTTTCGACAGTACACGAGGAGATGATTGACTGCATGAGGTTAAGAACTAAGATACGATTCTCTTCGCCTTATTAAAAAATAAACAAAAATAAAATTTATATTTTAAAGGAATAAAAATGTACTTAAATTGCATGCTAAATATCGTTTACATTTAGTTATTGTAAAATATTATTGTATAGATTAGCAATTATAATGATAAAATATATAAAAAAATTAGGAATAGGTTATTCATTATTATATTATATTATAATATATTGAATAGGTTTTCTATTATTTTTGCTGATTCTGACCGCACCATTCATTAATATATAGACTATAATTTTAAAACAATGTATTGATTATTATAAATAATTTATAACTCTATTATAAATATTATATATGTTACCGGCAAAGTGTTGAATCCGGTATTATATAGAAATCCTAGGTATTCTATAGATTGCCAAAAATGAGCAGTAAAAGTATACAATCAATATAAAACTTATATATTTTATCTGTTGTTATAGAGGTAAACATAAAATAATACATAATATAATATAGTAATTCAACCGTTTATGATTTATTATTTTAAGACCATAAAAATATTTTTGCAGGTAACAATTGATGGGTATTTTAGGTTAGGGACTAAGGAAGGGCATTTAAAATCTTTATATAGAAGGTCTCAATTATCAATATGCCAAAAAAATTTAATAACACTTGACCAAGTTCCAAGAGAAAATACATTTGCTTTACGCACAATTGCAACTCAACAATCTACAGAAACTGGACAAGGTTTTATAAAATGCACATGCAAGACTAAGTGTCAATCTAAAAAATGTTTGTGCATAAAGAAGAATAATATTTTATGCAGTTCGAAATGCCATTCATCATCTGTATGCTGTAATAAATGAATAATAACCAATAAATAATCATAAACATATTTTGATTTAATACATTACTTAACATAGTATTGGCATTCTATAAAAATCCTGGGAAATCTATAGATTTCCTATGCATAATATAAATTAACATTCAAATTTAATACATTGCCAAATAGTTCAAGGAATTATATAGAATGCCTAGGACATTTATAGAATGCCTATATTCAACACTTTGCCGGTAACATATACAATGTAATAATATACGGCCGATGCTCATTGCGGTGGCAAAGGTATTTGTTTGAATAATTTCGTCAAAGAAGATCAAATAATAAAACGTTAATAATAATATTATTATGTAGCAAATAAAGAGGTGTA
>NW_021761382.1:0-1036 GCF_005508785.2 Acyrthosiphon pisum
ATGTTGGTAAATATACATTTGATGTAGGATTCAAATACTGCCGCAGATACCATATAATACAATATTAATAAACTAATATTACATATACTACATATATATCAGTAAAGTCTGGTAGTTAAAGTGTATAATGATATGATGTTTGATGTTACTTATGTAGGTAGATTTATGGAGTGTATACTAAACAGTTAGGCATTTGTTCAATTGATTATTATTTTTGTTGAGGATCATGACGTATACCTAATACCTCAACAGAACACTTTTATTTTTACTTAACTATTTAATGTGTAACTGTTAATTACTACTTATGGACAGTGAGCGACCTACACTCCCAATGCTTCCGTTCGGGAATCGATTTTCACCCGAGATGACTGATAGCTAGACATTCAAACTCAGAATCCGAATTTCCGATTTCAACATACACACTTAAGAACCGGACATACACGCCCGGGGGGTCTGCGATCCGACGTAGTCGGATTGCCTACCTGACTAGCTACTTGCATACGAGCGACCTACACTCCCAATGCTTCCGTTCGGGAATCGATTTTCACCCGAGATGACTGATAGCTAGACATTCAAACTCAGAATCCGAATTTCCGATTTCAACATACACACTTAAGAACCGGACATACACGCCCGGGGGGTCTGCGATCCGACGTAGTCGGATTGCCTACCTGACTAGCTACTTGCATACGAGCGACCTACACTCCCAATGCTTCCGTTCGGGAATCGATTTTCACCCGAGATGACTGATAGCTAGACACTCAAACTCAGAATCCGAATTTCTGATTTCAACACATACGAGATCCGGACATACACGCCCGGGGGGTCTGCGATCCTCGGATGCCTACCTGACTAGCTACTTGCATACGAGCGACTTACACTCCTACTGCATCCGATCCGCCGCAGCGGATAGTCCGTTCGGGAATCGACTTTCACCCGAGATGACTGATAGCTAGACACTCAAACTCAGAATCCGAATTTCCGATTTCAACACACACACTCCAGAACCGGACATACACACCCGGGGTGTCGTCTG
>NW_021761383.1:0-809 GCF_005508785.2 Acyrthosiphon pisum
ATTAGCAGTGTTGTAAAAAATACTTTTTAAAAGTATTTAAGTAATTACTCAAATAGTCTTAAAATAAAATAGTTAAATAATTATATAATATTACATTGTTATAATGTTAAAGTAAAACCACGACGGCATGGTATTTTTATTTAACAAGAATAATTATAAGTAGAAACAAATTAAGAATTAAAAGAATAAAAAAAAGTATTCAATAAAATATTTGAATAATTTTACTCAAATACTTTACAACAATATATATTAGACGTTACAGAATTGTTCATTAAGAATAAAAGCATTTAGATTATCAAAGTATGCCGGGGACCAAGCGTCCTATGGCTAATAACTCTCCGGGACGAAACGTCCTATCTCAATAATTGCCGGGGACGAAACGTCCGTGGACTGGTTTTTTTGACGGGGACGAAACGGTGGGGGCGAAACGTCCGCGATTCCTTAATGGGGCCTATGTCGAAATCAGTATAATATATTGAGTACCGATGATTTTTTCGACCTCAACCAACTTAATAGTTAATATTATAAACTAACCATCGATAATCGTTGAGTTTAGACTTTATACTAATTTTGAATGATTAGAAATAATAAATCAGTTTACGTTGTACGCAAATAATTTCAGTAAACTGTGTTATTGATTTTTTAAACGGTACGTAGGTAAACCGACACTAAACGTTGGGTCTTTATCCCGTTTACCGTATCATTGTTAAGTGTCCTTGAATATTGTGAAAATATGTAAACGTGATCCGAACGCAACACACAAAAAGTAAAAATATTATTTTAATAATATTTAATAATAAACGATGATT
>NW_021761384.1:0-646 GCF_005508785.2 Acyrthosiphon pisum
TACAAAAAGTCTTATATCTTATGATAGAGTTAGAATTTTGTAGTTCTATAAAAAACTATGAAAAATCATTTAAAATAAATCAAAAAGGACTAAAAATCTAAAAAAAAAACACAAAAATTGTGTATTATACTGTTTTTAACGGTTTTTTTCACATCTGACACTGTCTTATAAAAAATAAAACCACATTACTGTAAATCAATACTATTCATTGATCCGCTCAGAGTTTTTAATCTAATTTTGAACGTGTTATATTAATAATAACTAATAATTCATAAGTGTTTACATTTTTAATGAGTGGAGATTTGAACTCATCAAGACTTTAAATATAGGTACTTATAAATTATAACTATGTAATTAACTACTCATAGTTTGATATTCGATAATTATCTTACATACATAAAAATCTCAGAAAAATATTCTGCTTCGAAATATGAAACTAAAAATGTATGTTTGTCATTCAAAACAGTGAGTAACGATAAAAAAATTAAAATATAATATGCATGTTTTTTTTGATTATCACCTCAAATTATGGGAAATAAACATTTTTACAAACTTAAACGATAACCGGTTACCGGTTATCGTTTAATTTTGATATTTTGGTAACCGGTAACCGTTTCTTTAAAGATATTTCAAACACTATGATAAC
>NW_021761386.1:0-494 GCF_005508785.2 Acyrthosiphon pisum
TAACTACATTTACCTATGTACTTCTTTATCTAATAATATATATTTTTTATTATTGATATCAAATGCCTCGGCTAGCTGGCAGTTGTCCGAAAAATGATAAGAGTGATAAGAGTATTATTTTTTCGTGGATCGACGACGCTCGATGATTATCAAATTATTTTATCTAGATTAAAGACTATCGTCCCATTGAAGTATTGAACAAAAAATAACTTAATAATGATTTGTACACTTAATGGAAATTTTCGTAGTGACTTTCCTAGTTTCGTCGTTATTTGGTAATCGAACATCGGTTATAAGTTACAGTTACAATCAGCAATCGGCATTCGACTTTTATAGTTTTATAATTCATAATTTGATATTGTGATATAGGTATTGATATTAAATTAATCATTCGTGTGGAGTTTTGTTATTTAATTTTAATATTTACTATTTATAAATATATTGCACTGAAAGGTGCTTATAATAAATATTTTTTTTTTTTTTTTGGGGGGGGG
>NW_021761387.1:0-2368 GCF_005508785.2 Acyrthosiphon pisum
TAGTGGTTGTATATACTACAGTTATATGGGCAGTTATAGTGTTATATTGGCCTCCAAACCACTTGTCCGCAAGATAATATGCTGCAGTGGTTAATAGTTTGTGATTTAAATAATATAGTGATATTGTGATTAACGATAGCGACATAGCGTTTTATTCTCTCCCTTTACGATCTATATAATAATATAAGTAGTTAATATATAAACTATAAACCACATTACGTGATTATTGCATTTTTTATCACGTGATAAAATTAACAACAACACCAACGCTTATCGGTTTTTTTTAAGTTTTCGTTCATACGATTGTATAATGTAGGTGTATATATTATAGTTATAGGTGGTAAACGTCGTTTTTGATTCACAACTGACTGGTGGCAGCGCAGGACCTATTGTTAATATATCATAAATCATAACAATATATTACATATTAGTATCAAATGTGGTCATTCAGTGTAGTTAAAAAGTTAAATTTTTAACTTAACTATAGTTAGTTGATTTTATAATTAGCTTATAAGAAGTTAACTATAGGTAGTTTAAACTTAAAATAACTATGAAATAGCTAATCTTTTTACAGTTTTTTTGAAAATAATACATCAAGTGAAAATTCAAAATTTTGAAAATGTTGGGTTTAATGGTTTTATTTTAGATTCTGAGTGGAACGATGAATGTATTGATTTTACAATAGTGTGTTTTTTTATTAATTTTTTAATTTTTTAATTTTTTTTTGTGTCTGTCATCATCTTTTAGGACAGTAAAAGTGCTTAGATTTTCTTCGAAAGAAAATAAATAATTTTTACGCAAAATTGTATACATTAATAAACTGTATTGTACACATATTATATAAAATATACATGGTTTCAAATAAAAATAATCTAATACCTATAATAATGCTAATAATAATACGGTTTCTATTATGTATCTAGATAAACTAATATTATAGTAAATGGTTATACACAAAATAATGTGAACCTAATTAAAAAAAATGGATTAACTTTTTTTTAAACTCTGAGTTATGATAATAACCTATTGTTTCTCATATCACCTTTAGACAATTAAACTTGGCTAGTTGAATTTATTATTTATAAACTATTAATTTCTTAGACTTACTGCGTTCAAGTAGTTTCTCAGTTATGAAAATAATTATGTTAAAGATAATTTATAGATGATTTATATTTAATTAAAAATCAGATTTTTAACAACTCCATTATTCAAGAAAAAAAGGGATAAACATATTTTATGAATCATCCTGCAGTAAAAGTATTATAAATGTACTATTTATGTATTATATTGAACAGACTATGTTAATTGTGTCCCAAAACATTCAACTCGTAATTAATTATGTATAGATCTCGTAACTATCTATCTATATATACCTATAAACCTATCTAAACTAGGTATATACCTGGGCACATTATGCAAATCACGATTATATGATGCACCTGAACTTTTCCCAAGGATGCAAATCGGCCTCTCGCTTGTACAGGTGAACTGGACCGCCAGATGCACGCTATAGTCTTAACAATTAACAATAAGACTATTATTTTTTTTTTTTCATTACGGGTATTCGCAGTTATAACGGGTACTGTGATTATTATGTAAATACCGATCGAAGACAAATACGAAATGTCCGTAAATTACATAATGCGACGGAATAGAAAAATAATACACAACACTCAATGATCTAAATGTATTATTTGTTTAATGATAAGCGTTTATAAAAGATTTTACGTAATATCGAAAAATTTGTTTTTGATTTTCTCTTTACACTTACAATATTTGTAAATACTAATTACCAAATATCTAATTAAATTAAATTAGCATATTATAACGAAAGTATATTGCCCCATGAAGATAATATTTGAAGACGGTATAATAATTATTCTAACATATTATATTTTGTTAATATATTTAATTTTATTCTCATTAACATTTCGTAAAAGTATAAAACTGCAATAATTATAATAATAATAATAATAATAATAATAATAATAACAAATTGCCTATACTACTACAATATTATTGGAGAATTAAAACTAAAATATCGAGAATATACCACACCACAAAATTAGTTGCGTTTTCTATCATTTTATGTGAATTATTAACAGTATAATAATGTATTCACTTACCATACGTATATTACGTAGTACCTAGGTATACCGCATACACAGAAATTATTTTTAAATACATAAGGCCTATATAAGCCTATAAAATATATTTAAATTATCAATAATTGATATTATCATTTACATGTTAACTAGCAAGGAGTTTTCAACGTAGTTTTATTTTTCCATGAGGCCTAAATTTAAGTCTCAACTTAAATGACATGATTGGGTCACACAGTATTGCAGATTTAAAAAAAGCGATGCCT
>NW_021761388.1:0-904 GCF_005508785.2 Acyrthosiphon pisum
TTTTTTTTTATTAGCATTTAAAGTTCAAAAATTGACAAAATATGTAAAAATCACGAAAATTACCAAATTATTTTGAGTTAATAATTCGTTAACATTTTTTTTTTAGAACTAAGATTTTAAAATGTAATGCAAGATTCCTTATAGGATAATCTACCTTTATCAAAAAAAAAAATGTCTATAAGAAACTCAAATTAAATTTTTATGAGCGTTTGAAATTCATATTTTTACAACATTTGATATTCACTCAATTTCTTACGTAACGATTTTCTTATTTTGTTGTAATTAAAAAACGAGTGACTGTAGAAACTTGAAAATTTCACTGAATGTTTTTATTAGCATTTTCTATATACGATAAAATTTTGAAAATTATTTGACTCTTTTTGAGCTGTTAACGGACATTGTAAGTTTTCAATTTTTTTTAGTTTTTTTTTCTATTAACATCAATAAAGTTTTATCTAAAATTAATAAAAGGCTCCTGATACACTGTTACAATAGCAGTTGAAAAATATTAAAAATATATAGGCACAATTATTTTTTATAAGCATTTGAAGTTGAAATTTCGACAAAATTTATCAAATTTAAAATTGAATAATTATTTTATAGTTAAAAATTTATAAAATTTTCAAATTTTATATTAAGGATTAAAAATTTAAAACAAGATTCCACGTAAATATTTAATTCTGTTACCAAAAATTCTAAGAAATACATAAGCACAGTTTATTTGTATAGTCATTTTAAGTTCAAATTTGAACGAAATTACATGTTAAAAAACCTAGAGTAACTATTTTAGTTATTTTATTGTGATTATATAATATTATTCATGGGCACTTGAAACTTCTAAAGTATATTATTATCACGGGTTGTTGTTGATGTATAATGCGTAATAAGTACCTAATGGATAGTG
>NW_021761389.1:0-766 GCF_005508785.2 Acyrthosiphon pisum
TTATCTGTGTGATATAGTACATGTAATTTTAGTATATACCTAATTTAGAAAAAACAATTAATAATTTTGATTAAGGGGGCCTTGACAGTTTTACATAAAATTTAGGGAGCCTCATGTCAAAAAAATTTGAAAAGCACTGTACTAGATCATACTGTAAAATATCTAAATATATATAACTATCTGTCTCGGAAAGATATCATGTTTGTAATGTTACATTTCAATTTAAAAACTTCATATACATTTTTCACTGTTTATTTTTCTAACATAATTTGTAGCTATTGAATAAATATATAAACAACATTTTTGACAAAGGTTGGTTGCTCAATACACAGTCAAATATTAACCAAATATATCATAACGCATTATATCAAAACAAGAATGATATTCACTTGCAAAAGATTTTATTTAATTTTTGTTAAAAAAATTTTATTTTAGTTATAAACTTGTACTCAGTTGTTTTCTGATAAAAAATATCTTGATTATTACTATTATTAAGTCGCTTTATTTTATTTATTGTACTTATAAATCCATCAACGCCCTAATATGTCTAAATGTGCAGTAGTAACTTGTAAGAGATTTAATACCTCTGACAAAAGGATCATGTTACATAGATTTCCCAAAGAGGTAAGTTTACAGAAGAAGTGGGTCAAATCATGTGGAAGAGTTGACAGTATAAATGTATTTACTGCTGAGTAAATAATATTTTATTATACTTTTATTTATATTATATTTGTGTAATTATAACTACGGTATTCAGAAAAAAATA
>NW_021761390.1:0-1120 GCF_005508785.2 Acyrthosiphon pisum
CCAATAAAATATTGTTCATTGATGGATAATAATGATGATTAACTTTATAAATTAGTATTCGTGAATACAATTTGTTTTTTTAATCATTTGTACAAAAAATAGTTATTGAAGTAATTATTTTTACCATTGAAACCATAAATACATAGTTAATTACTTTAATAAGTTAAATAGTGATACTAATGTATTAATTTATTATATTAATAAACAGTAATAGTATTTTGTAAAAATATTTTTATGAAATCAATATGTATACGTTTATTGAATTGAATAATATGTTATTTATTAACGTAATGTTGTGTTTCGTTATAATAATCATCAAAATATTCAAAACGATTATTTTCGTAATGAATAATAAAAACAAGCATATTATCATATCTATAAACTCTAGTTGTTAGGATAACGTATATGCTACGATTAAGTCGAAAATTGAATTTATAAACATGATAAACTCAGTTACAGTTATTAATAACTGTTTTGTTTTTTCTTTGGATTAATAAAATAATTTTTTATAATAATGTACACGTTTTTGTTATCAATAACTGAATTGTCATTCCCCGTCGCGATTTGTTTATACACTGCACGTGCTAGTGGTTTCTGTACATTTATCCCCCAAAAAAGTTCTGTGCTTCAAAAAAAAGTTTCCAAGTTTCCAAGTTTCCAAAAAAAGTACGTGTGTGGTCATTTTGTGTACTTGTGAAAAAACGTAAGGTAAGAAATACAAATCTATTTATTTTACTATACATTTAAAAAACTAAATGTACTACTGTGCTAGTCCAATTATATTTTATATAATATATAGTGGCATGCGTTGATATTTTTTAAGTTAATAATTTTAAATTATAGAAGATAACCAACCATCTTGGAATTTATTCAAAATTTCCTTTATAATGTTTCTCTATAAAGAAGTATTAGACTTAGTTCTTTGACTTTTATTTGAATGCAAAAGTAAAAATATTTATACATTTTCATGATCAATAACAGGTATCATTTTTGTCAATATACTCTTGACAGGAATACTTTCTAAAATTATTTTGTAAATATTAATGATAATTTGAATTTAGTGGTCAATGGTACAACATTCATTGAACTTGAAACTTATAAAACAAATGTATTAAACACT
>NW_021761391.1:0-19282 GCF_005508785.2 Acyrthosiphon pisum
TATTATAATACTATTATAATATTATCATTACAAAATGCTGTCTGGGTATTATATAAAAAAACATCAAAATCTCAAAAATACAATAGGAGCTAGTATTATACTAGTTTATATTTTCAAAACCTTGTGTAGTATAGAAAAACTAAAAATCCTTCTAATATTATAAACGCGAAAGTTTGTAAGTATGTTTGTTACTCTTTCACGTAAAAACTACTGAATAGATTTTAATGAAACTCTACACTAATATAGCAATTATACAATTATACAATTATACAATTATTATAATTATTTAGTTTAGCAAAAAAAAAACCAAATAATCAATCACGGAAGCGTTATTTTGTTTTCTATTTAGTAAATTAGAATTGTTTGCAAGTATAGTAGTTTGTAGATTAAACCTTTGAGAAGAAGTCAGGCTAATTTAAAAATTGATAAATGTTTGTTTTTTTTTTATTCATCTGATATTAGTACGGTTAGGATTTTGGAATACGACAAATGTAGTATAAATTTGATACTTTAGAGTTAAATCATACACTTACGTACAAAGAACACGGGGTAATATAATAATATACTGCTGCAAACAGAATTTTTATTCTAGGCAACGGAAAAGTTAAGATAAATTTTGAACACCAAACACCGAATATTAAATAACGAATTGAACAAAGATTGAGTCATATAGAGTTGGTGCATTTAACGGGCAACGAAGTGCACAGGATCAGCTAGTATATAAATAATCTACATAGAATCTATACAGCAAAACGAAATTTTTAAAATCGTAATTGCATATTTGTATACACATAAAATATTTCCATTAAATTAGATTTTCCATCGAACTACAACGAATTTGCATAAAATAATCATACAAAAACAAAATAAAAGCTCGTTTTGTATTGTTTAAAAAAACAATAACCCTATAAAGACTTAAATCATCAACAATTAATTTATTATTCCAGTAGATATTTTATTATAAGGTAAAAACAGTTTTTTTTTAAATATTTCAGACTTTTTTTTTCAAAGAATTTAATTTATTTTGAAAAATTAAGAAATTTACAAAAATAAAACGAAATACAACATTATCAAACTTTAAAAATTCTATCATAATATGATATTTAGTCAATAATATAATTATCAATAATAATAATATATAATTTATTATAAATATCCAGCTCACCGATAATATACTTGAGATCTGCATGGTTTCTGATGTGGACAGAAGATCGCACTGGACCGGTGTGCAGGAATAGTAAAAAGTATATTTCCTACTCCTTCCGGTTCCCGTGTGGCTTGCTATATTAATATGATAAACATAATATTAAACTTCAGTGAAAGTGGTTTAAATTTCTCTCTCCGTATTTTCTTTTCTTCATCGTAACATCATCAACATCATGCTCGTTAACGGTATTATAAATCGTTTACGCAACCATGTTTAGTAGTATACTTTTAACGCATGCGATTAATTATTGTAATAATAACAGTCTCGCACGCATTATAATGCAACATAAAACATACAATACAAAATATATAATACATAATATTATAACAGGCAATATTATAATATTTTATAATAATTAAACGTTGTATGTGCACCACGATAAACTCCATGACGTGGCACGTGATCAACGAAAAATACATAATAATAACACTGTATAATAATATACTATACTACATTGCCTAATTTCGGCGCTTTATTTTTATTTTTATGATTCCTCTCTGCCTTATACAGCGATCGTAGGTGTTATCGAAAAACGAGACGTATTCTTTAGACGGCTAACGTCGCACATCTTAGATATACTTACGCAATATACCATATTACGTATAAAATAAATTCTAATATATAATTTTAAATTAAACTATTATTTATATTGTATATTATATTGTACTGCAAGATATTTATCTTCAACTGAAAACCAAACAATAAATGTTCGGTTTATACTACTTTACAGCCTGCTGAATGCTGATACTCATAAATCTTGAACAATTATCTTGTGATTCTCGATTCATTGTGTTGAAAACTTCTTAAAATGTTATGTAATCCTAAAGCTTTAAATATGCGAATATCCAAAATATGCAAAATAAAATTTTGTATACAGTTGCGTTAAGTCAGCAAACATCTATTGGTATAAACTAGCTATTTTTTTTTTTACCAACCAATAAACATATAAAAATGCGTACAACGTCAGCCCTAGTAATAAGTATTAACGACAGTATAATAAAATGTATTAATTCATTTATAATTCCAAAGTCGGCGTTTCGGATATGCAATTTCGGTACACCAGTGCGTCAGTTGGGGGTTGTTTCGCGTGTTGGCGATGACAGGGTGAGCTGTAATTCCTATACAACAACAACGGAATTCGCCTTTCCGTTAAATTCGAAATTTTAGCACCGCTTATCATTGTTCAAAATTCACCGTGACGTCCTTTTATCGATTGTCGACGTCCTTCAAACTGTTAAATTCGTTAGTAGAAACAATCATCTTATTCAAGAGTAGAAACAGTTGTTAGTAGCTGGTAGGTACCTTTTAACTTTCGTACAACCATATTATAACTATTGTACATAAATCGTACAAAAAAACCTTTGGTTACGTCTCACCTATATAATATGATATAATCACACACAGTTTTTTTAAAATGTACTACCTATACTGTCTACTATATGTATACTCTTTACTAAATAATAATATTATGAATGTTATTAAAAACTATATTTTTGTAATATCATACATATTAATAATTATATTATATAGTAGGTAGGTACTTACATAAAAATAATATTATATAGAAAATGAAAGTAGGCAGTGGGTACGTATGAATAATTTAAAACGAGACAAAAAAGGATATTTCACTTTTTATACGCAAATCTAAAACATAATATTGTTATGTCACGAAAATAAACAGAAATTTAAGAGATTTAAATTAGGTGCTTATACTACCTGTTAATATAATGTAGAGGGGGGATATAGTAAGTAATAACTATACGCAATGCAGTTGATGATCCTATTTAAGTTGTTAGCGAATGTCCAGGTATAGGTTTTTGAAGCGTATTATCTTAAAGATTTTCTCCTATTATATTGTTATGACTAACACACAGCAGTACAGTACGTCATCATAACTTCCGTACACAGTTATAGAGACTTCGAAACACAAAACCGGACAATCTATAATAAAAAAAAAATATCGTTCTTTGATTAGTTTAAGTAACAGCAGTTGACCGGTTTATCATTAGTAATATATCTAGCTTAAAACGAATAATACCTAGATAAAATTTGGTCCGCCGCCGTAATACCTATCTATTTAGTTTCCCTAGCCGTCGTGATACACCTAGTCGAACACCAAAATCCCGGCGGCTGCACTACCTGTTTTAGTGTTTTTTAACCACAATAATAATTGCAATTAGTTCCACTTTATGGCTTATTATAGGTATTGCGGGAGCGTATTAGTCATTAGTGTATTACCATCATATTCTATAATATGCTATTATGAGACATGGGTAAAGGAATATTATGAAATATCAAATATGAAATAGGTACCTACCTAGGTACAACTTGACATAATATGACAATAAATTGACGGCGTGTTCCATTTTTTTGGCAATCTTATAGAATCGAAACTTTTTATCCACCGCGATATTTAAATATATTCTCAAAATCATAATCTGAAAATTAAAATATAATATTGTACTACCTATTCAAATATTCGTTTTTCATTCGGGTTTATTCCCATAGGCCATAGCTGACATATTATACGTTATTCAAACAAACATTTTTGAAATATATATATCTCAGCTAACAGAAACAAATACTACCACGGCCATTCGCTACCACTCTACTTAAGAGGACGCTACCCATGCATTTGTTGTCTCCGTCTTATACACGCACGACATAGCAAATTGTCGTTCACTAGTTTCAATAGTGTGCTGTTAGTTTTGATACTAGAGTGAAAACCTATTATAAAACTTTTAGGTAAGAACATTATCTGTGCATATGCGTTGCTGATTTTCCGAAATTTTCATTTTCAAGCAAGATACGGGTACGTCAATAATTAAAAATGCTCATACTTATCTCGCTTGAAAATTAAAATATCGAATAAAAGTCAACGCTTAAGATACCTAATATTATTATCTAAAAAATGAATATCAAGTCAAATCATTCTAACACCAAAACTAACAGCACACTATTGAAACTAGTGAACGAACATTTGCCATATCGTATGAGTAAGACGGAGACAACAGATGCATGGGTAGCATCCTCTTAATACTTATGCATAGGTATATAGTAATAAGTAATAAATCGCAATGATTCTGAAGGTTACTTTTATAGATTAAATAAATCTAAACATTGAAAATAAGAATTTCCAAATTAATATATATTAGGATAGATATTACTATTTTTCAAACACCAATATTTAAACACCGCGTCTTTGCTGCTAATTAAAAAAAAAAATGTTTTTATCCAATATAATACAAAAATTCCTGCTTCATCTCACGTGGAACGCACATTAACTAGTCCAGAAAGTCGTTTATTTAATAGACAAGCAAAAGGTTCAATGGCTAATAAAATCTTTGAGATGACTCTTTTGCTGTAAAAGCTGTTATTTCATACAGTATTTTATCGTTATGGGGATCACGAAAAAATAACTAAGTTACATACCTACGTATTTACGAAGAAAAAAAATTTGACAAATTTTTTTAAGTTTGAACTTATATAGGGTACGCTTGTAAAAATAAAGTAACTATAACTTGTTTGAATATTTATTACTTGTGGAAAGAACATGTTGCAACTATAATGAGCATCCTTGAGTTAAATTATTTTTACTTTTTACTCGTAAACAAGTATTTTAACATACCTACACATTACACAAAGCGAAAAAAATTGAAAATTTGTATATTTAATCTAATAATTTATATACAGTTTTTAAAATCTATTAATTTGTCTAATCAATAATTATTAATTTATCCACCCCTTTAATATCTATATTATACAACATTAAATACTATTCAAGTATTATCCTGCATGTTTTTTCATATGGCGGAAAGGGAAATCCACCAAATTATGAGTTTGAGGGAGGGAAGGTATACTTACTATTGGCGGTAAGTGGTAACTCTGAAATCTAAGATGGTACTATTTTGGTATGTTATAACTTTGTGTTATGGCGACAACAACTACGTTATTGTCAATGAAATTTAATTTTTGTGACTCCATTGCTTGCAAAAAATGTTATACACATTCCTTTAATTTCAAAATTGTAATCCTATTTAAAATTAAATTTTAAATGAGTTATAAATAATAATTTGATTAGCAATACAGTTCTTTTTGAATTTTGTTGGATAAACAAAAAAAATTATGAAAATAAAAAGGCGTCCAATGTCCTTCCGCTTTTAAGGAGCTTTCATAGACATCATAAAATACCTATAAATAATAATTTATTTCAAAACTCTGTGTAGAAGTTCAGAGTGTTAGAGTGTTTTTAATTTATTATCACGGCCTACACATTTAAGGTACATGTTTTTCCTCTGTAATAGGCTTAACTGGGTAATTAGATAAAAGTAACATTTTTGAACAAAAAGGGTATTGCACACCACCCTAGAAGATGAAACAAATAATACTGAACAAAACTTAGATACTACACCTAAGTGGTCTAAAATGTATTAAGCTTAAATATTTTTATTTATTTATTTTGGTATATTTCAATTTTACATCTTACAAATACTAAAGGCGCATTCACAGCTACGTCGCGTGTCATGTTGTGCGAGAGCTTGGTTATTATATGGTTACGACTGGTAACCAATATGGTTTAAAAGTTGAGCAGCATTCAATTCTTGGTATACTCGGTTGCAACTTGGTTATTACATGATACCAAAAAAATAATATCCAATCACAATACAATTTGATCGACACGACGCAGCTGTGAATCTGGCTTAACTCGATTCACTCAAAAAATATAGGTACTGAAGATGAACACAAAGCATTGATTCAAATACTTATTGTGTACACACAAAGAAAAAAACCCATTGTAAAATCAATACATTCCAGACAAAAACAATGTAAAATATAAAAAATCTTTATTTACTTTAGTGGAATCTAGTTAAAAATATAATGAGATCATACACAATTAATTAAAAAATAAAACAACCAATAATTAATCAGACAGTAGAGTAAGTTAGCAGATAATATGATCATTAACACAAATAAATTATTATAATAAAATTTTATGATAGCTCAAACAGATAAGCTTTACCTGTCAAACATTAAATAAATGATTTGAATAATAACATGTATAAATATTAAATAACAAGTCAATTGATTTTGTTCATGGCTTCTTGTATCTGAAAAAAAAAATATTTGGGCACTTTTAAATTATATTATCAATAAAATGAAATTATAAATAATAAGTAAGATTTTTTTTCATTTTAAACTTATATTTACAATAAATATTATGTAGGTACACTAAATAAGTTTTTTTTATATCCAAGACATGGATATTTTAAAACATGTTATTTACTTATTAAATATAAAAACCGGCCTAGTGCGAGTCGGACTTACGCACGAAGGGTTCCGTACCATCATTAGCTATAAACATGTTGGCAATACTGCTTATATTATATATTCTAGGATTTTTAGTATTTGTTATAGCGGCACTAGAAATACATAATCTGTGAAAGTTTCAACTTTCTAACTTTCATGGTTCATGAGGTACAGCCTGGTGACAGACAGACGGATAGACAGCGGAGCCTTAATAATAGGGCCCCGTTTTACTGTACGGAACCCTAAAAATTATAAAGCTACACATTTTAATACCACTATACCAGGACCTATTTAGTTTTATATTTTAGTACATTTTAAAAACTAATAAATTAATAATTATTAATTACCCAGTGTTATACATTATATTGCGCAAGAATTTAATTTTTCAATACCATACAATAATCAAAACAATTAAACCAAAAACTATTCTGTTTAAAATCATTATAATAGGTATTACATAATAATTTAAAAATAGATAATTTTCTATAATACCAATGATTACCAATGATAATTGATTTTAACGAATAAGAATATATGAATGAATAGATAATAATAACATTATAGCTAAAACTCAAATCTTAATTAACATTTAATTACCATAATTGTGGCAATTTTATTCCTTTAAATTAATAGATATAATTAAGGGCATTGCAAACAGACAGTTTTTAAGGAGTTTAAAATAGGCAATTTTCAAATTTTAGGCATGCAGGTTTTGTAAATGTGTGAGTAGTAAGTGATCATTAGTGTGTGTGCATGTGTGTAAATTAAATGGTGGAACGCCCTCTTACACACACATATATGTCACCGCCATGGCATTGCGATCATGAACAGGAAACAATTTATGCTCATTTACATGTATATTTTTTCCATCCTACTGATGAACTTGAAAACGAGATAAGTTTTCTGAAAACTGATTTGAATTTGTTAATAAGTCTACTTGAGATCAATCAGGCCATATTTTAAGAAATTTAATTTAATTTTCGAAGGATCGAGATTTAAAATTTCTTTAAATTTAAATATTCAAAAAAATGTATAGGAGTTTAGGAACAAGATTTTAAAAAAGTGGCCTAATTGATCTTAAGTAGACATAGTAACAAATTTAAATCAGTTTCCAGAAGTCTTATAGCATTATCAGGTCTATCAGTATGGTTGACAAAAGACTGATACATTTTGGTTGAAATAATAAAATTGTCTGTTTGCAATCCCCTTATTATAACATTGTATAGTACAGTGACATAACTAAAAAAAAAAAAAAAATTAAGAAGTAATCTAATAACAGGACACATATTATTGACTTGAAGATAATAATACAATTGATGTTCATATTATGGCAATGAATGGCACAACACGATTACACGACAATGTAAATTAAGCAAAAACAACATAGTAAAAAAAAAAATATACATTCAAATTTGTCACCACTTATTACCAATATACAAAAACATTCATAATCATTAAAACAAATTAAGAATATTACTTGAATAAAAAAAAAAAAAAAATAGTTTATTAAAAAAAAATTGTTATTACCCTATTAAATCCAATATTAATTCACTTTCGGCAAAACCTTTTGCACTATTAAAGGATAATATTACATTTTTCAACCGTTCCAGATTTGAAAGGCCATTACTATGTAGAATTGTGTTAGTTTTTTTATAATGCACTGACATAAGCATTTTATCCAATACATAATGTAGCCAGTATATATTTGTGGCTGGTTTGAACAATTCCCATTGATCACTACAGTAACATAATTTAAACATTTAATTATTTAAGATAATAATATACAAACATAATGCTTACTTAGTTTCTTTTCTCATCATACGATAAATATCAAATTGATAGTCACCAACTGAAGTAAATAATTCTGTATCTTTAGAGAGGTCATTATATATATGATTGGAATTATATGTCATTCTACTTAAGGTGTAATCAATTATTGTTATCTGTCAAATAAATGAAAAGTTTATTTTATTAATAATCAGGGGTTTTATATAAGAGTATTAAGAGTAGTAGGTTATACAATTTATAAATTTAATTTAGAATAGAACAGAAAAAAAATGGCACCATTCTATTTAAAACGTTTGGAGTTTTATAGATAGAAATATGAACCAATCTATACATTTTCACCAAAGGCCGAAAATGGGCTTAGACAGTTGATGATGTATTACAACAGTAATCTAAAAGTAATGTTCATACAATTAATTTGGGATTTCAATGCTGTAAATTCTTATATGTTTGGTTGTTTGCAGATACTAGTATTCATTCAATTTTAGTCTAATACATTGGATGGACCCTAAGAATTCTTTCTCATTATTTCATTTATTTAAATAATATTAATATTTATTGTTATGGTTTTTGTATCAGCAAAAAAAAAGTTTGTACAAACAATTTTTTAGAATATATTAATTGCTGTAAATATTTATGGATTCCCTGAGAAAGAGATCTCTGAGAGCTTATTGATTATAGATCATTTATTGTAGGTCACACTTTAATTTTGAAAACAAATGCTAATAACCAACAACAATAAGAAACCTAAAAAATTATATGACTCTCAAAAACAAATTCACAGGCACTCAATAATATAATAAACTGTAATCACCTCATACTAATACCAATTTGATTAGTGCTCGAAATTTACCAGAACAGCATTCTGGTTAGCTAAAATTAGAATTTAAGAGTTCCGGATTGTAAATATATTAAGTAAATAAAAAAAATAAAAAAAAAATATTTGATATGTCCACTCAGTAGGACGTTTCTGACAGTATCACAATCGAGGCGATAAAAAATGATCAAAATTCTTTTTGACAAATAATTTAATAGAGGTCCAATAGGCTTCACACAATCACAAGTGTCGTTTTATTTCTTCGTCAATTCGCAATAATAATGTTATGGATCGAAATGCAAGTACCTACGCTTTAATTAACTGTAAGTCACAAACGTGAAAAAAAAAGTGACAAAAAATTCCAAGCATTGAGGAAATTATTATACACTATTAGTTATACAATATGTATTCATATTTTATTGTAAATATAAATTTAAAATTAATATTACTATAGTCATATTTGCATAAGGCATATTAATTTTATAAGCGTTCCGGTTCATACAATTTTCCATTTCAAGCACTTAATTTGATAGCCTACAGGCTACCATACTGTAACTCCAAAGAAACATCGTTGTCCATGCGTGAGCCACATCTGTATAATTTACTTTTTCTCAACAATGAATATTTTTATCATAAGTAAAACTTTTTATCAAATTGTATTCTCCCCAAAAAATATCTTTAGTTGTAGATGTATTCCAGGTGGCAACGCAGTGACTGTCATTTTTTTTATGCAATAACTAGTTATTTATTATTTAATGTTGTATAGCAGTGGTTCTCAACCTGGTGGGCACGCCCCCCTAGGGAGGCGTGACAAAATTTCAGGGGGGGCGTGAAAATGTTGAAAAAAAATTTTAATTGTATATTTAATAATAGTTAATTTTAATTTTAAATTATAATTTTTTTTCATTGAAGTTGTATTCATATTAATCCAATAACCTACATTAAAGTATAGTTTACATATAAATATTATGCATACATCAATCTTATAGTAGTGAGGGGGAGGCGTGAACTCATAAAATAGTTTGAAAGGGGGCGTGGACCTCAAAAGGTTGACCTATACAATGTATACCTTAATTCCCCGTGATGGTACATTGAAATGTTGACCCTCCAATTCATATGCTATTTTCTTGTTTGAACATTTTTTTATTAAAATGTTACCAATATGTAAATCACGGTGTTCGAACTTGTATTCTTCCTCAGCTACAGCTAACCCAAAAACAATCTGGAAAACAATACACTTACCTATATAAGTTTAAATAAATCAGTAGATCACAAATTGGATATAATACAAGATTAATTATTATATTTTATCTATATATATAAAAAAGCTGGTAAGTGGATGTCACTCTGCTGTACAGTAGGTTAAAAGTCGGTCAATGTATAATGGATTGTATTAAACTTGAATTCAAAGATATAATATCATTGTATAATAAAAACGATTTTGAACGGAGATGGTTTGTCAGTCTGGATCTTTTATATTGTTATTATTTATTATAGCTTGTGTTGTCGCCGTCTTACAAATGTACAACATAGTAAAAACTGTTTTGAGCGGGACAACTTTTCTCGCACCATATTTGTTGTAGAACTACCAAATTTTCACAAAACTTTAAGAAGAAATTTATCTGTACAACAGCGTGCACTTTTCTTTAATAGCACTATCCAATCATTTTTTATAAGAAAAAAACAAAAAAAACCAAATGTTTAGAAGCAAATAACTTTTATTGTATTTATGTAATCTAAAATATGGGCACGCTGCTGCATAGATAATTTTCCATCCTATATGTTCAGAAATTTTGTAGCCACTACTACAAACACAGAAAAAAAAAAGTTGTCCAGCCCAAAACTGTTTTTGCTATGATGCACATTTGTAAGACGGAGACAACACATGCGGGTGTGGTATCCTCTTAATATTATAATATTATTTTTTATTCGTTTCTATGATGATAAACAAAGCGTTTGAAATTAAAATCCCGTTTTTAGCGGATTTTTTGTAATTTATCAGTGGTTTTTCCCATGGCATTAAATAACTTTTGAGAAAATTGAAAAATGACCTCTTCAAAGTACCATTTTGATCCAGTTTTCTAAAAGATAAAATATTATATGTTGATACTAAAAGACATTGCTTCCACAGTCATGTGTTATACCCAAAAAGAGTTAAACAATCACAATTTTTTTTCTGGGCAACACCGAGTAATTCAGCTAGTTCATAATATATATAATTATAACTCACTGCTTGCCAACCTTATGGGATTTATTTAATTAAAATACTATTTATATTACAATACATACTATTACTATTATTATTATTATTATGGTTACCACAAAAATCATAAATATTTTTAGTTGTTTATGAATAAATAAGTTTTAAATGTAATTAAATACAATTTTAAATGATGGAATAATAATATTTTTTTGTTATTAATATATAAGTATATTTTGTTGATTTAAATAGACGTTAATGAAAAATAACATGTTTGTTATAACATACCTGTAAAAATGCAAATAATGATTGATCCGCCGAGTTAAATACAAAACTTTCTACATCAATCCCACCATTTTCCATTTCCAAAATCATAAACATTTGATCCTTTGGCAATATGTCAGGATTATCGTTATCAGAACCTAATTTATAACATGATATTCATACATTATTTAGGAACTTAAAAATAATTTCAATAAGCACATTTAAATAAGTTGTCTTTATTTTAAGTAATATGTTGTGTGACAAATTTATTTTTATATTTATAAGGTATACCTATAATGGTAAAATGAATATTGGGTATAGAAAATGGCAAACATTTTTTTTATATAGTCTACTATTGATTAATTGATGGATGGGTTCCATTTGGTCTTAAAATATTTGCTACCCCCCAAAAATGATAGCTAGTTATGTCACCAAAAACAATAATATTATATTAAATTATACTACTCTTTATTTAATCTAAGTACCTACTGTGAATGTCTTGTAATGTATTTTAATACAATTGTTATCTATATTTTACTAATTTTTTCACTGTAAAATTGGCGTCAGGCGTTGAAAATAAAATATAATATAAATATTAACATCATAAACCTTAAATTAATTTTACCTTTATCCTTGTCATATTGTTGCCAGAAGTTAATCAAAATACTAGGATATTTTCCTTGAACACAGGAAACACGTTTAAGTTTACAAAATGAACTTGTTTGATTCAAATTACTTTTGTTCCACAACTTATTCAACTCTGTAGCTATTACAATTTCACTGTAAACTTCAAACATTTTCTTCTGTTGCTCACTATTAATATTCACTTGACCTTCTATAGGAATGATTTTGACAATAGTACATCGATTTCCACTTGAATAACTAAATACTTCACCATATACACCTTCTCCAACCTTTTTCCATTTATTTGTATACCTTAAAATAAAAATTCTACAATAATAGACAATAAGACAAACAAACATTATACTTACTTTGGGCTTAACCATGATTCAAAAGATATTAATTCTTTTTGATGACATGCTTCAAAAATATAACTTTTGGCTTTTTGGTTTTCAAGATCTACACAAATTTATATTTAATAAACTTACATCACATAGTTTTAACATTTTTTTTATTATTTTGAAGTTATGAAAGCAAGTGATTATTGTGGTTACAACTCTTCAAATTATACTCTTACTTTTATAAATAATAAATATTTAATTAAATAATTAAATAATTAAAATGTTCTATTTTTCTAATGGTTTACAGATTTAACTTATAAAGTGTAGGAAAACTTCATTGGAATGTGCTTATAAAAAGAATATCTTCTTAGGCAAATTGAAGTATAATTTATAAATTAAACTAAGATGAATATAACAAAATAAACATTTTAATTACCAGTAGAAGTTATCTGCAAGTTTTGGCTGGAACTGCACATTGAATTTTTTGAAATACTTCTTTGATCTAAATTTTGATAAATACTAGTATCTGCAAACAATAAAAAATATTAAAATATACAGCATTGAAATACAATTTAATTGTATGAAAATTACTTATAGATTGCCGTCGTAATATGTCATCAACTGTATAAGCCCATTTTCGTCCTTTGGTGAAATTTATAGACTCGTTCATATTTCTGTCCATACAACCCCGAACAATTGAAATAGAACGACGCCACTTTTTGCCCGGTTCTAAATGAAAAACTGTTGTGTTTTCCTCTGTCAAAATGGTATCTAACTGACTAAACTCTTCAATAACTTCCAAGTTTTGAAACCGAGCAGCATATCTCTTTCGCCGCGGCACAAATACAGACTCATTGGTTTCTAATATGTCATTTGTGTCATTTTCACTAATAGAAATATTTATCTGATTTTTAGTGCTGGTATTTTCTTCACATTTGTTTGTAGTTTTATGAGTTTTCAACTCAAAACTTTTGTCATTTAATAATTGATTATTATAATCAGCATTCTCTTTTGTATGTAACACATCTATTGTACAGTTTTGTTTATAAATAACAGTATCTTGTTCTAAACTAGATGAACTTTGTAAAATATAAGAATTATTTGAAATAATGTCACATTTGTGGTTTGAAGTGTCGAGAGAGATATCTAATGTATGATCAAATTTGCCAAATAAACTTTCCTCTTCAATAGATTTATCACACTGCTCAATTTTATCATCAATTATAATATCAGAAAACTTGGTTGTAACATCTAATATAATCTGAGATTCAGAATCGGGTGTATAAGAATCAAATTGTTCATCAGACAGATATTTATTGTATAATATACATAGTTGACGTGGTTGAGACTCCTCGATAGATCCTTCTTTTATATTGCCAATAGTTATGATGCTATTTTCTCTATTTGATTTAGAACGATCTAAAGACAACAGACTATGATTATCCTTTCCTGATGAACTTATATTGAAATGTATACGTGGTTGACTTGGTTGAGACTCCTCGATAGATCCTTCTTTTATATTGCCAATAGTTATGATGCTATTTTCTCTGTTTGATTTAGAATGATCTAAAGACAACAGACTATGATTATCCTTTCCTGATGAACTTATATTGAAATGTATACATGGTTGACTTGGTTGAGACTCCTCATTAGTTTCTTCTTTGATACTGCCAATAGTTATGATGCTATTTTCTCTGTTTGATTTAGAATGATCTACAGATGACAGACTATGATTATCCTTTCCTGGTGAACTTATATTGAAATGTTGTAAAGATTGAAATGATATGTTATTTAAATTGGATAATGGAAATGATTGCTTCTGCTGTTCTAATGGCTCCAATTGTTTAATTTCAGAAGTTAAAACTGGTTCAAAATTACACATGTTTATGTGTTCTTCTGAAGTCATAAAATCTTGATTTTTCAATTTTTCTTCATTAATAGATTCTTCATCACAAAAAATATTCATAACTTTTTGATACCAATTTGAGTTTTTTTCTTTTGAGCGGGGAATATTTTTTTTTTTAACTCTACATTGTCTATTAGGGCTGTTAAAAAGCTGGTTGTTAAATGTACTATTTTCTGAATATTTGTTTTTGGATGGGAAGAAATGAGAACCAGATATTTGAATAGACTCATCAAATGGTTTATTATATTCATAATTTATTTTCCTTGAAATATTAGAATTTTTTGAATGTGAATGTTCTAGTTGCAAGGGAAGTTTTGAAGAATTAAGAGTATTGACGGCATGCAACAAATTTTTTTTTAATTTACTTTTTTTTGTTTTTTTTGAAGACATACTATTGAATTTGTTACCATGAGCAAATAGCATAGATTTTTGTAATGGAGTTGAACATTGTTCTTTAGACAAAATAAATTTGTTTTTTAATTTCTTGATCGAGATTGGTGTAACTCCTATAAGAAAAAATTATTATACATATTAAAAATGTTACAACAATTACTTAAATTAATAAATATATAACTGTAAAACTTTGTTTACATAAATATAATATGTTATAAAATAAAAAAGTAAAAGATTTTCTATTATTCTATATTTACTATATAAAAATCAAATAACATTAAAAAAAAACTTTGAGTAATGAATGCAAAATTAAACATATAATGCTACACCAAAATGCACCAGTATATAATAATGAAAATAAAATATCTACCTAAATACATTATATCTTTAAATTTCTTACTGATATACATTTTATCTTAACATCTCCCGAACGCCCAGTGATATAATAAAACCAATGCTATTATGGGTAACAATTTAGTTGGTTGAGTGTCACTTGTGGTGTTTAATTGCAAGTTACTCTGACAAGTAAGCTATATTTATAGATTATAATCAACTTTTTTAAATGCTTATAAAATAATTTTATTGTTTATATTCAACTGTATTCAATCATATTTTATCTCATACCTTTTGAATTATTAGAATTATTTAAATTTTCCTTTTTCTTTCGAGCACTTTTTAACAATAGTTTTTTCTTTTTATGATTACTATCTAAATTGTCTTCTGTAAATCTGAAACACAAATTCAATTATTATATTTATTGATAAGTATCTACATACAAATAATTCAATTTAACCGTTGGCTTCAATGCGACTATATAATATGGTGGATTAAGAGAGGAGGGGGGTGCTTAGGAGCTAAATCACCCACTATTCCGCATGGATTTTTTTTATTATCATAAATTACTTAAATATCAGTTATTACATAGAACTAAAAGTATTTATTTTTAGACAACCAACGAATAGGTTAAATTTGTTTTTAATCTGAAGTTGATCATGGTAAGTAGGTACTTAAGGCTTTATTATCCACATAGCACACACCATAATAATCTTAGATTCACAACTATCAATAAAAATTTAAAAAAATATAATACATTAAGTAGGTATACCAACTATAGTCAGTTTCCATATTAAAATTAACAAATAGGTATACAACATATACAATAGATCATAGATATGTTTTTTTGTAATGAAACAAAGATATATTATGCATAGATACTGAATTAAAAATGTCTAACAGTCCCTAATTTATTGTTTTAATAGTTTCAAAGCCAACAATTTGATTTCATATTTAAGACATAACTCACCTCTTTTTTGTACTCAAATTATTTCTATGACCATCCAAAGTAGAATGTAATTGCATTGACCATCCACCAGTAGAATACTTCTGATCTTCATATTTTTTTTTATGTTTGTCAGGCTTGTACATTGTAACTGAGCCACTGGGTTCAGGTGAAATAAATGTTGTTTGTGGAACATCCTCAATGCCCAAACATTTGTCAAAATCATCATTTAAATCATCATTCCACAGTGAATTTTGTCCTAAGAGTTGGGTACGTCTAGGTTTCCCATAAGTCTTCACAAATTTTGAAGTATTTGATCCTTGAGCCATTTTATCAGTTTTTAAACTACTAATAAGAAAATAATTATTAATATATATTTAATTATTGACTATTGACCATATAAACATTTAGGAATATAAAACATGACTTTTATATTGTTTACAGTTTAAAAAGTTAATGAAAATTTTTTTTAGATGATATATGAAGCAACTGGGAGAGTAAGTGAGGTTATATAAAAAACAAAGAGAATTTTGGTGGTACTGTACGTTCTGTCTCATATAAGAGTAACATGATACACTGATATTTGTCTGGTTTGGTCAGCTTAATTGGTTCGCTTAAATCAATTTTTTATCAGCTTTTGTTCTTAAATGATCGGCTGAGGAAAAAAATTACTTTATGATGTTCATCTTGGAAAATGCATGAATAACCTGCTAGGGCAGAGGTACTCTAACTCTTTTTTTCATTCCGCAACTCTCGTATATCTTCACATTATGTATAGGTATAAATTCAGAAAAAAATTTAACAAAACGACCATACGGGTTATAATAATTATGGCTGTGACTGTGTATAAAATAAATAATGGAGTGCTCCCACACGTGCATGTACATGTCAATAATGCATGATCACAAATGTTAATTATTTTGTTGTTTTTTTTTTGGTCAAAAATCAATCTTTTGCCAGTCATATTAACTAACCTATCTATCCAATAACATTTCTAAAACCATATTCAATTTTGATGGGTTAAGGAGTTCAATTTCAAAAAGGTGGAAAATCGTTTTCAAGATAACTTCACGACAATGTTCAAATATGTTTTCAGAAGTTTTACGAGCAATGGCTATCTGGACGGTACAGTTAGCATAAGATAAGTCAATTTTGGTAGAAAACAGAGAAGGGATCGAATGTTCGAATCCCCTTAACAAAATAAAATTAATAAAATTCACAGTAACAAGCAACAACCTTAATAATTAAAAATATCACACATGTCAAATAAAAATAATATATTGTATATGAATATTAAAAGCACGTATTATAACGTTACAGAGTTACACTTACCGGTTAATGAATATTCGGACAAGACAATTTATCGTTATTCAAATCAAAGCACTGAGTGCCTCCAAATACTTTGTGGCTTGTGCAGTTTAATAGACGACGTTTGTACCCACCACATGAAGAGTAATGAGAACAAAGAAGAAGTACGATTAACATAGATAATCTAATAGAAAAAAAAAGGGGTGCTGCAATCAACTATTGAACTAGGGTACGAGACAATTATTTAACTTAAATAAATGAAAAATTCAAAATATTAGACGAGTCAAATCTCAACGGTGAACGGACACTGGTCACTGATAACTGATTAGTCGTCTTTAATATTACTTACATGATAAGAACAATTCTGCAGCGCTCTATAACAGCAGTGGAATATTTATGTACTATTGTACTATATTAATTTAATAATATTAGGTACATCGTTTTCGCAATTTACAATAATAAGCCATAAATATGCCAATAAAAAGCCTAAAGCTTTCTCCCATTTAACTTTCAAGGAAATTTCCTTAGGTACTCCAAACGTACTGGGGTTTAAATCTTTATAAGAGCAGAAAGATAAACAACACTTCATTATTTTCTTTGTAAAACATAATACCTATTATAATGTAAAAATACTTAAAAAATGTGCATGAATTAATTATTTTTAAAATTATAAAAATAATAATCACAATTAAAAATTAAAATATATATTTATATTATATTTATATTTTTATTATTAATGGTTTATCACGGATAGAGAGCGCACTAAGTTAGTTCCACAGCTGATTCTGAAAGTGATTTCCATTGCCATGTGATATCGCTTGTGACATAGCCCGTCGGGCAACCATTATATCCATAGACTTATTAATATGTCTATGATTATATCTTTAAACGTGGTGCGTAAGTCTCCGGTTGTTTAATACTGATAATGGAGATTCATTACGGTAGGGCACTATAGATACTATATTCTATATAGAGCCTTAATTACGGTAGGCACTTTTCAAGATTCGTTGGGCAACTATACCACAGAATAGTTGAAAATTCAATAAATTTCATCTATTCTGTGACTATACTATCTTCAATCGTGGTTTAAGCCAAGGGGGATTAATATCAATCCACCTAAATACCATTATTATTTTAATCTGCATTAATAAACTACATTTTTTATTATTTGGTTGAATTTTTCTGGATAGATGGCGCCACTATTGTATTTTTGACATCCTGATTTCCTCCTTTTCTGGTGGATTTTCCTAAAATGTTCTTTCATAAAAACATTCCCCTTGAATTGCGAACATCTTAAAAAAATTCGAGTCAAATCAAACAAGCCGTTCTCGATCGATGAGGTAATGTACATTTTTCACGCTCCATTTTTATATAATATATAGATTATATCATTCAAAAAAATTATATTTTGTTTTAAATTAAGATGTTAATTTTTGTTTCATAAAAATCTTCTCCGTGATATACTCTTTTGTTCAAAGAAAAATAATTCAATAATATCTGATAAGTAGTTACAGAGTTTACCCTGTACAAAGATTTTCACTTCACATTTATATAGTTGATATATTAGGCTTCATCACATTAATACCAAAAAAGTAGCATATCAGTAAATTACTATCAAATATTTTGAAATGGTGTGTTTATTCAGGCTAGGAAAACTCATGTAGAATAATATTTTAATTTATTACAAATATTATTGACATGAAAAAACAGAGACATTACATTACGATTATGTTACGATTACATTATAAAAATCTATATAGTCATAGTGAGAAATTTGGGACTGGTTTCACTTCAATATATTTTAAGGGAATTCGATACCGTGATTTTCTGTTTTTGTCTAACACGCGTGCATAG
>NW_021761392.1:0-996 GCF_005508785.2 Acyrthosiphon pisum
TAAAAATGATGTCCGTGACCACCTGTCAAAGGAACGAATTTACCAACCAATATATTCAAAACTATGATTTTAATTATTATAATCACCTACAGAACGATGACACATCATTTTTATATGAAATATTACAATAATTCCATTTTAACACATTGTCCGATATGATTTTACAAGATCTAATAATATTATAATATATATATATATATATACATATATGTTTAATTATTGTTTTTTTTTTGTTTAAGTAAAACTTTTTTTTATTCAATAATAAACTTGCTATTTTTTTTACATGTCACCTTAAATTATAAAGAATAGTTTTAATGAGTTTTAGTTTCAATTTTATGCTAGCTTCAGAATCGCTTGCAGGTGTGACTGCTTACTGTTTATTAATTCATGATCGAATTGTATAATATGTACCTTTTACTAGAGAAGTAAGAAAACTTGTGTAAATATAATTAAGAATTAATTTATAACAATAAAAAAAACTATTATTTAATAATTTGTGTTTTTTATTTGAAATAATTATTTCAGTTTTAAGATTTGCTAAACAATTTGACACATGCATAATATTTTTTTGTGCTCGCGGAATTTGGTGGACAATCAGTGTGTAATGTCTTACACGGTAAGATAAAAGTCTTTATCGTGGAAAAGCTGACTGTGAACATACAAATACACACTACTGCACTGATGGAGAAGCTTCAACAAGGCACCAATTTGCTCGCTGTTTCTTGCATCGGCAGATCTGGCACAGACAGCAACGGCCGGCCAATCAGAAAATTACCTGGTTTCAGGTAATCCAAATCCAATGAAGACATTGGTGTAAGCTGTTGTGAATTAAGGACAGCTTTGATTCGACAGAGCACGGTGGACAGTCCTTCTACATTTGGATGATGGTGAAACTTTAGAGAACAGCGTTTTCGTTGAGCGAACAGCCATCGAGCAAGTAGAACAGCGGCACATAACTCAAGTCCAGACGGGTACATAATGACTGGGGAGGATCTA
>NW_021761393.1:0-1203 GCF_005508785.2 Acyrthosiphon pisum
AAATTTTCAATTCTTAGATACAAAAATTGAACATTTTATAAATTTTTAACTACAAAATAATTTTTCAAATTAAAATTTGATAAATTTTGTCAAAATTTTATCTTTAAATGCTTATAAAAAAAAATTGTGCCTATGTATTTTTAATATTTTTGAACTAATATTGTAACAATATATCAGGAGCTTTGTATTAAATGTATACACTTTTTGGCCCAACAGATAAAACTTTATTGATATTTATAGAAAAAAAAACTGAAAAAATTGAAAACTGAAAATGTCCGTAAACAGATCAAAAAGAGTCAACATATTTTCAAAATTATATGGTGTATAGGAAATGCTAATATAAACATTCAGTAAAATTTTCATGTATCTGCAGTTATTCGTTTTTGAATTACAACAAAATAAGGAAATCGCTATATATCCAATGTTGTAAAAATTTGAATTTCAAACGATCATAAAAATTTAATTTGACTTTCTTATAGATATTTTTTGTTCGATAAAGGTAGATAATCTTATAAGGAATCTTGTATTACATTTTAAAATCTTAGTACTAAAAAGAAAAATTTTTACGAATTATTAATTCAAAATAATTTGCAAATTTTCGTGATTTTTCCATATTTTGTCATTTTTTGAACTTTAAATGCTTATAAAAAAAAAACTGTGACTAACGATTTTTAATATTTTTCATCTGCCTTTGAAACAATATACTAGGAGTCTTCTATTAAATTTTCAAGCTTTTTTATCTAACAAATAAAACTTTATTAAAACGGGAAGCAGGAGTTTCTCCCATTCTCGCCGAAGCCCTCCAGCCAGCCAACATCCAAAACACGATATCATTTATAATCAATTCTAATTTAATCAACCTTTTGTAAAATAATATGTGTATTAATGTTAAGCAATCACCTTCCAATGTAACCCCATAAATTTGAAGTAGCCAATGGCCCTAGATGCCGAGGTTTTTATTAATAAAAAAAAAAAAAAAAAAAAAAAACTTTATTGATATTTTTAGAAAAAAAACTAAAAAAAAATGGAATATGAAAATGTCCGCAAAGAGCTCAAAATAAATCAAAATATTTTGAAAATGTTATGGTGTATAGAAAATGCTAAGATAAACATTCAGTCAAAATTTCATGTATCTACGGTCATTTTTTTTAAAGTTACACCAAAAACCAAATTCAATTTTGTGAAAATCGATTTTGCGTAAAA
>NW_021761394.1:0-789 GCF_005508785.2 Acyrthosiphon pisum
TTTGGGGGGTCAAAAATAAAATTTTTCCAATAGTTTTCAAAAGCGCCGTGAAAAACAAAAGAAAAATTAAGGAAAAACGGGAATTTTTACGCAAAATCTGTTTTCGAGAAAATTGATTTTGGTTTTTGGTGTAACTTTAAAACGAATGACTATAGATACATGAAATTTTCACTGGTTGTTTATATTTCCATTTTCTATACATGATAAATTTTTCAAAATATTTTGATTTGTTTTGAGCTGTTTACGGACAATTCCAGTTTCCAATTTAATTAGTTTTTTTTTCTATGAATGTCAATAAAACTTTATTTGTTGAGTAAAAATACTTGAAAATTTAATACAAGGCTCCTACTATATTGTTACAATGACATTTGAAAAATATTAAAAATCCTTAGTCACAGTTTTTTTTTATTAGCATTTAAAGTTCAAAAATTGACAAAATATGGAAAAATCACGAAAATTACCTAATTATGTTGAGTTTATAATTCGTAAAAATTTTTCTTTTTAGAACTAAGATTTTAAAATGTGATACAAGATTCCTTATAGGATAATCCACCTTTATAAAAAAAAAAATGTCTATAAGAAAGTCAAATTAAATTTTTATGAGCGTTTGAAATTCATATTTTTACAACATTTGATATTCACTCGATTTCTTACGTAACGATTTTCTTATTTTGTTGTAATTAAAAAACGAGTGACTGTAGAAACTTGACAATTTCACTGAATGTTTATATTAGCATTTTATATATACGATAAATTTTGAAAATAATTTGACTCTTTTTGAGCTGTTTA
>NW_021761395.1:0-1484 GCF_005508785.2 Acyrthosiphon pisum
GCTATATTAATAGGAAACCTATTTAAACTAGTAATAAATTTAATTAACTGTTCTCATGATTTACGGTGCAATTAGACATTTCAAATATCAAAACCATTGAAAACTGTCTTGTGCCAAGTTAAAATTAAATATATATGTATACATATTAGATTGGTAAAAATAATAACCGCATTATACATATATTTTTTTTTAATTCACAATAGGTAGGTAGGTACTTAATAATTCGAAACTGTAACGCGTTATTCTATAGAAATTACTTTTCAAAAGTAATTTCCATTACATTTTCGTTACTTGGAAATAATTCTAATTAAATTACGTAACGTGTTACAAGCAAAGTAACGCCGTTACAGTAACGCGTTACTTTCGTTACGTCACTACCGAACACTGACTATAGGTAGTTAAACTAGGTATATGGTTTAAATATACTCCTGTTGATGTTAATTCAAATACAAAATTTGTATAATTAACAACTACACTGTGAACAATATTGTAAAAAGTTAAATCAACAATAGTATTTCTATCTGTGTATAATCAGCTGTTTATAGAAACAGATGCCTTCGTTTCCAAAATAACGATTCATTCTTATTACATAGATAACAAACAACTACTAGAGTGCATAATAAATTTAATGCAATTAAATACTAATTAAATAGGCGTTATGCTATAAACAATTATTTAGTTGTATTATTAACTAGCCGTCCTGCTCGTTTCAGAATATCTGATTTTTCTAATTTTATTTTTTTGTGGGTAAATGTAGTGTTATTATAGGTAATAAGTATGATTAAAAATGCAATTAGTGTTTTTATTTATACAACAATGTCATTCACGATTGCACTGCCATTGTTACTGCGAAATATGTTTGTTTAGTCCATTCTGTTAAATAAAATAATTATATATATAAATACCTACTTCTGGAAATGTTTAGAGGTTACAGATCAATCATGTCAATTAATAATCTATTGTGTCAATATATTTTTTAACTCATGGTTGTTATTCAATCCTACTGTTGAAAACGTATGAAATATTCAATCATTGTTGAAATAAAGTTAATAAAATGTTAATAATAAAATTGTTGATACTTATAGGATTTTTCTCAATGTCTCAATCCAAAGACCTTTTTATGCCGAACTTGCCTGTGGTAAATTAATAATTTGCTTGATTTTTAGATTCTGAACGAAGTGATGAATGTATTGATTTTACAATGATGTGTGTTTTTTTTTTTTTTTTTTGTCTGACGACAACTTTTGGAACAGTAAAAATGCTTCCATTTTCAAAAGTTGTACCTTTTCTGAAAGGAAAGTGAATCTAGTTGGTACTTTGGGGGGTCAAAAGTGAAAATTTCCCAATACTTTTCAAAAGCGGCAGGAAAAACCTTAAAAAAATAACGGAAAAACGCGAATTTTTACGCAAAACAATTTTTGACAAAAACGAAAACTTAATTTTACTGTAACTCCAAAAATAATTATTGTAAGCACTTGAAATTT
>NW_021761396.1:0-1223 GCF_005508785.2 Acyrthosiphon pisum
AGCAGTTGGCAACCTACGAGAACATGCATCTTAGCACTATTAAATTTAAAGTACTTTTGTATGAAACATTCATTAAAAAAATTAGCAATGAACCAATTGGGACACAAAGACGGACTACACTGGACTCAAATTCGATCAATGATTAGATATATTTTTCGTAGTACAGATATAGAAATAATAATTTGTGCAAAATTACAATTTAGTGATGAAGAAAAATTGACAATTTTCAAACAATTTCACGACTCTCTTTTAGGGGGGCACGCCGGTACGAACCGGACAGTTAAAAAAATAAAACGGCAATTTAACTGGCCAAATTTAAGACAGGAAGTCAAACAATACGTGAAAAACTGCGCGTCATGTCAAGCTAATAAAGTTTCAAATAGACATCAGAAACGGCCGATGATTATAACGAGCACGAGCTCAAAACCTTTCGAAAAAATATTTATGGATATCGTAGGACCCCTTATGAAAACTAATAAAGGGAATTCGGTTATATTAACGATGCAGGACGATCTAACACGATACGTTCTTGCAGTTCCATTACCCAATCACTTGGCAAATACAGTAGCCAGAGCCTTTGTAACAAAATTTGTATGTGTTCATGGTATTCCGGAAACAATCCTTACGGACCAAAGGCACATCTCGTAGAAGGCCCCCTGGACTGTGAACACCAACAACGTAGTCCGCCAGGGATCTGGTAAGAGAGGGGATAGGACTATATAGGAGCCCTGGGAGTAGCTAGTATTCAGACGTGATTTCACAAACCGTACGTACACATCCCTGTACTTCTTCATTCTTAATTATCATATATTTTTGTATTACGACTTAGATTATTTTCGTTGACGACGTATTACGGGACTTAGAGAATATTCGAGCAATCGCTTATTTTCTAAGACACGGGTTTTTCTTCGTCAATTTGAATAATCTAATAGTGTTTAAATTCAACTTGTTTATCATATTTTACAATTTTAAATAAATAATACATCAACCACACACTGTTGATCATTTTGACGCTACTACCATCATCCCATCCTGTCACCATCTCCTGTAAGTCGGGTGCACGCAACATTGGTGTCAGTCGATCAGTTGACACTCTACAGATAGGTATAGGTTTATGTTGTCAGTTTGTGACACAAATACAGTAGGTACTATACTTAACTATATAATGATTAATTACTATTGATAAGTAGCTACAAATCACAATTAATAAGTACTATTTTTTA
>NW_021761396.1:3422-4561 GCF_005508785.2 Acyrthosiphon pisum
TATGGGGCGCTGCCAAAATTTCCCAACATCAACCGCATTCAAAGATTCCAATCCAAAACTCTACGTACCATTCTAAAAGCACCATTCTATGTCTCTAACCACACTCTCCACTCTGACCTAAAAATACCATCCGTCTCCGAACTAGCCAAAACTCACTACAAACGTTTCAATAGCCGCCTAGCCCACCATAAGAATCCGCTAATCTCCAATCTTTCATCTGCTTCTATCCCAGGTAGTCCAGTCAAAAGACTTAAAAGACAGTGGTGTCGTGACCTGCTAGCCTAATTTAGTCCTTCTTATGTCGTAGTACCTCCGCTGGGAGGCCTCTACACTCAGTCTAATCTGTCGTTATTTATTTTTATTTTATTTTATTTTTATTTAATTCATCAATTGTTCTTATTGTTCTATTTTAGTAACAGATTGAATAAAAATCTTTTAATAACAAAAAAAAAAAAAAAAAAATATTTCGTAAGGAATTTGTACAAATTTTTTTTCAAAGTTATACGAGAATTTGTGTGAGGGAGCTATAGAAACGGTTCTCCACCCCTCCCCACTATTTCCAAAACTACTTATTTATGTGAAACTTCTATGTACGAGTAGATATTTATAGTACGGAATTTGTACGAATTTGTACGACCTCACGGTGAATATCTAATGCGAGTGAAGCGACCAAATTTTTTTTCAATTTGGAGGCCCCTTCAAATATTTCCCTATAACATAAATACTACCTATCCACCCCTGATTAGGATATTATAGTAAGTTCATTCACTTATCTTATCATCACAGAATGAAAAATTTACATTTCAATAGATTTAAAATAATTAATCCTTTGCTAAAATTATGTAACTATATAAAGCATAGAGTACCTACCTAATACTAGAGAGGTACTTTATGCTATGAAGGTTAAAAAATTAAAATTGATATAATATTTTAATCTATGTTAAATTAATTTTATTTAAACTGAATAAACAATAAGTACCTACCTAAATATATATTATAAATTATAATAATATTGTCTAGTAAATATTGTTACATAATATATTTTTCTTAAGTATAAAACTAAATCATTACAATACATTAATGAATAATTTTATACTAAGTTAATAGATTACATAATTCATATTTTAATATTACCTATC
>NW_021761397.1:0-769 GCF_005508785.2 Acyrthosiphon pisum
AATCGAGTGAATATCCATTGTTGTAAAAATTTGAATTTCAAACGATCATAAAAATTTAATTTGACTTCCTTATAGATATTTTTTGTTTGATAAAGGTAGAAAATCTTATAAGGAATCTTGTATTACATTTTGATATCTTAGATTTAAAAAGAAAAATTTTTATGAATTTCTAACTCGAAATAATTTGCAAATTTTCGTGATTTTTCCATATTTTTTCATTTTTTGAACTTTAAATGTTTATAAAAAAAAACTGTGACTAACGATTTTTTATATTTTTCATCTGCCTTTGAAACAATATACTAGGAGCCTTCTATTAAATTTTCAAGCTGTTTTATCCAACAAATAAATTTTATTGATATTTTTAGAAAAAAAACTAAAAAAAAATGGAAAATGAAAATGTCCGTAAAGAGCTCAAAATAAATCAAAATATTTTGAAAATGTTATGGTGTATAGAAAATGCTAAGATAAACATTCAGTCAAAATTTCATATATCTACGGTCGTTTGTTTTAAAGTTACACCAAAAACCAAAATCGATTTTCTCGAAAACAGATTTTGCGTAAAAATTCCCGTTTTTCCTTAATTTTTCTTTTGTTTTTCACGGCGCGTTTGAAAACTATTGGAAAAAATTTACTTTTGACCCCCCAAAGTACCAACTAGATTCACTTTCCTATCAGAAAAGGTACTGTTGAAGAAAATCCAAGCACTTTTACTGTCCTAAAACGTGATGACAGACACAAAAAAAAAAAAAAAAAATAAAAAAAAAAAAAC
>NW_021761398.1:0-1125 GCF_005508785.2 Acyrthosiphon pisum
AAAAAACATAGGCACAATTTTTTTTTTATAAGCATTTAAAGATCAAATTTTGACAAAATTTATTAAATTTTAATTGAAAAATTATTTTGTAGTTAAAAATGTATAAAATGTACAATTTTTGTATCTAAGAATTAAAAATTTAAAACAAGATTCCACGTAAGTAATTAATTCTGTTACCAAAAAATCTAAAAAATACATTTACACAGTTTATTTTTATAGTCATTTTAAGTACAAATTTGGACGAAATTACATATTAAAAACCTAGGATAACTATTTTAGTTATTTAGTTGTGATTGTATAATATTATTCGTGGGTACTTAAAACTTCAAAAGTATGCTATTATATATCTATGATTTTACCACGGTTTTTTGTTGATGTATAACGCGTTATAGCTTATAAGTACCTAATAGATATTATGATATGATTAATTTGGAATTTATTATAGGTCAATTTTTTTTTAGTACCATAGATAAGTATATATTATATGTCTAATACATAGACTGATATACCGTCTCCGCTCAGAATCGTTTTTCTTATACAGAGATATTATATCATTGAATTCAAATTTAATACTGTCCATTATACAGTGACCCACTTCTAACCTACTGTACAGCAGAGCGACATCCACTTACCAACCTTTTTTTTTTTGTATTTTAAAATGCTTTTGCCTGCAGGCGCCAACACCCTCCTTCAATTTTTTTTTTATGATTTTAAGTGTGGCTTAATTTTTTCAACATTGATTACCTGGTGCCCTCATAATAATCGTACTTTGATGAATTGATTAGCATAATGGTTTTTTCTATTTAAGACTTCGGAGATTGTAATTTGGTATCTTCAGTATCCCTTCTTTATAATTTTTCTAAATTTTTTTTTTGTTTTCTAAAATGCTTTTGCCTGCGGGCGCCAACACCCTCCTTCAATTTTTTTTTTTTAATATTTTAAGTTAAGCTATTATTTTCATAATTGAATACCTCATGCCTTGATAAATTAGTAGAGAGATTAGTTTCTTCAGTTTGAGAATCTAGAGAATGTAGTTTGCAATTTTAAATATGAATCCCTAATTTATTATTTTTTTAAATTTTTTTTTGTGTTCTAAAATGCTTTTGCCTGCGGGCGCCAACACCC
>NW_021761399.1:0-1722 GCF_005508785.2 Acyrthosiphon pisum
TAATTCAGCATTTAGCTTTAATAAAAAATGTCTACCAACTTTTCTTTAAAGAATTATAATTAGAATGCAACACCAAACTTCTGTAATTGATTTATTATCAAATTTAAAAGTTAGAATATTAATTATATCTCATGAATCTCATGGGCTTTTTGATATACCTTTTAATTTTAAAACGAGTTATGATAATTTTAAAATTGTAATTTGCTTATACATTTTAGAAAACTCATAAAATGTTTGTAAGTTCGAGACAATTCTTGCGGGTGTAGTTAATAACAAATGCTGCACTGCGGTTATAGCCCATACAGTTATACACGTATATTATACAAGCAGCACTCGTAATGCGTGCACGTGTGTGCATTAATTGTAAACTTATATAGATTACGGGCCTTAAAAAAATAATCTAAAAAATATATGAACTTTATTTTTTGTAGACACTTTAACTTCATATTTCGACAAAATTTAATACTTAAATAAAAATGACGATTTTAGTTATTTTGTTGTTAAATAATATTATTATAAAATATTATTCGTAGGGACTTTCAAGTTTCAAATGCAATATTTTCAGCAAAAAATATTTCGACAAATCGTATTCTGATCTGGATGTAGGTCGACGTCTGACGCGGCCGTGCTGTTCCACTGTTTGACGCTGCAGGGCAACCGTAGCTTTACTAATTGTGTAGGGGGCCACTTGGTTTGAGCAGCCGTGATAGATTGACGGAGGAGTGGGTGTCGTCAGGGAGGTATTGCCCGCTGACAGCCTGTTGCTGGCGTACGGTTACTGACCCGGCGATGACGGCCGTACGCTGTTAGTGGACTGTACCGATATATGATTAATTACTATTTATTATATTTATTATGAATAATTTATTACCTAACTAATAGGTGCTAATTCACATAATCGAGAAACCATTTCACTATTATTATCATTAAAAAAATAACTAGTGATATTTTGTGTGAGACGCTTTTTTGAGGTATTTGAATGCATCATAACTACACTTAATAAATATTTTATAAAACATTAACTAGAAAATACTAACAATTTTAAGACATCGGGTCGTCGTAGTGCGTAGATCTATAAATACAAAATTATGACAGTATCATATCAGTAATATCAGTTTGACCCACAGTTTTCTATATAGTACCTATAGAAGTCTGTGGTTTGACCGGGAAAATTCCTATCAATTATCAGTTATCAAAATGCACTACAGACATTAACAATACCTACACCTTGGGCACTACACTATGACAAGGTGCAATTAATGATGGAATAATAAAGTTTTTTTATATAAATAACTAGCCGACCCGTCACAGCTTCGCCCGTGATTGGTTGTTTATTTTACCTCCGGACGTTGATATGTATAATTTTTTATTCAAATTTTATCGTTTAATGTGATCGGCAAGTAAATATAAAAAATGGTTAATGAAAACGTATTGAAATGTTTCTAGCGGTAATAATGATAAATATATTTTTATCAAAAATAGCTGATCCCGTGCACTTCGTTGCCCGTTAATTGTAGGTACCAACTCTATATGACTCAAACTTTGTTCAATTCGTTATTAATAATCGGTGTATGGTGTTCAAAACTTATCTTAACTTTTCCGTGGCCCGGAATAAAAATTCTGGTTCGCAGCAGTATATTATCAGGTAGGCAATCTACCTGCGGTAGATCGCAGACCCCGTGCTGTTGTACGTAAGTGTATGATTTAACTCTAAAGTATCAA
>NW_021761400.1:0-825 GCF_005508785.2 Acyrthosiphon pisum
CACTGTTTTTGTAAACAATATTTTCACAACTCGTGTCACCTTTTTAACCCATAAAAGGAAAAAAAACTTTAGCTTTGCGTAATATCCCGTGCATAATTGTGCATATTGTTCAATTCATTCATAACTTATTCGAATTTATAATTTATAACTTAATTTTTTTTCAGATATATTATAATACAATAGTTTATTGTAGGTACATAATATCTGCGAACTACTAAACTAGGCATAAATACAAACAAACAATAATACAAAAATTAGCAAGGTATTAGGAATTCAACCGGTGTCGCTACCAAATCATGGGTCGCGTAATCTATAAAAATGGGTCGTGACAAGTCTTTTTTGTTTTAAAAAAAATAAGTTTATTATAAAATTATAAATTATGGATTCGAATAAATTATGAATGAATTGAAGAACCATATTTTACAGTAGATATAATGATAGTTAAAATGTCTATTACAATCAATAAATTGAGCTTACTTGTGATTCCAATATTAAACAAATGTTTATTGAAACTTTTTTACAAATGTTTTTGGCACATTTATGCACGGGAAGTTACGCAAAACTAGCAACTTAGTCTTTTTTCTTTTATGGCCTACAAAGGTGACACGAGTTGTGAAAATATTGTTACAAAAACAGTGGATCACAAGTAATAAAGGTTATACATTACTATTCAAAACCATAGATAGGATGAAAAATATTTTTATATTAAAAAATGTAAAATTACTAGGCACTCATTAAGGTTTATTGTTGATAAAACACTTTAAAATCCACTCCAATTTTTAATAAAAAATTATTTTGAGGCATTAACTTGGGCCCGCCCCCCCG
>NW_021761401.1:0-780 GCF_005508785.2 Acyrthosiphon pisum
GCATCCGCCATTTTGGTTGCAAAAGATTTCAGATAACCCACTTATCATATCTTCATAAAATATTTTGTCATCATCTAGTATTCTAGTCTATGCTTAAATGTTTCTTTGGTTCATACTATACTTAACTAAAGATCGTAAAAGTACTGAGCAGTAGGTAACTAATTTATATATTTGACCAGCATTAATATATTATGGCTCATTTGTCTACATCTGACGATTCAATGCAGATTAAAGAAAATAAAATCATTGCTGCAGATGACAATATATCACCCAAGAATGTATTGGATAATGATCCTAAAAAGGTACCTATGTAAAATTGACTATGAAAATCGACAAACCAAGAAATAATCATTAATACACATTAAATATATTCAACATAATAGCTTATACTAAATCATCTACCAAGCTGCCGTAGACTATGAGTATTAAGAGTATGTCATACCCACATGTGTTGTCTCTGTCTTACCAATGCATAATGTATCAAAATTTACTTCCTGCAATTCCAATTTTAAATGTAAGAATAATATCTGTGTTCTCTCGTTGGGTTTTTACGATATTATAATTTTGAAGTGAATATGAGTATGTAAAATATGAATATTAGAAAATGCACATAATTCACTTAAAAATTAAAATATCGTAAAAACCCAATGAGAGACAAACACAGATAATCACAGATTCTTTCATTTAGGAAAACACATCCTCGGGTATGACATCCTCTCGAGTAATGACTAATGACTATTAATTTCATTAATTTAGTTTATCATTGAAAATGAACCTATT
>NW_021761402.1:0-732 GCF_005508785.2 Acyrthosiphon pisum
GGTTAAAAAAAAAAAAAACATATGGTAACTAAAGTATATTGGAAGTGAGTCGTGTCATTACTCAACGCTTTGGTTATAATTCTTAGAACATATAAAATATATAATGAAAAAACAGTAAAAAAAAATAATAATATACTATGTTTTATGTTTCGTAGAATGAACATTTCAGCGAATCAATTGATATGAGACCGTCTTTTTCAAAAACAAAACCTGGCACAAAACGTGCTGCAGAAAAAACAAGTCTGAAAAAACCTATGAAAAAGAAGCAGAATAAAATGGTAGTATAAATAATTTTTTTTTCTAATGATAGCATAAATAATTCAATTTTTTTTTTATAGAATGCGTCATACAAAGATAATGTCAGCGAACGTTTAAGATCAGAAGAATTTGATGTTGAGATATTTAATTCGCTAACATTTAGACAAGGGGATGGTGTTGTAACAATAAAAACGCCTTTTGAAGAAAAAGCCAAGGATCTTTGGGTGATAAGGTCACCAACATTGAGAATGTACCAGTAAAGGACAGGTAAATACATTGGACTAAATTTAAAAAACCTATTGCTGAATCTGTTTTTTTTACTGATTTTATTTACTTTGTTTTGTTTTTTAAAATAAAATAACTTGTTGTCATAGATGGAAGTTCAGCGAAGCTACTGTTAGATTGAACACAAGCGATGAATACAAAAGATCAAACACTTCATACTGGACTCAATGAGACGATGCAAACTATATT
>NW_021761403.1:0-491 GCF_005508785.2 Acyrthosiphon pisum
TTTTGCACCCGATCAATCCGTCGAATGTCAGCGGTGGTGTATGGTGACCATACCACACACCCATATAAGAGAACTGAACAAACCAAAGCATTGTAGAGATCCAGTAGGCAATTAGGGGAACTAAAATTGACAGTGTGTCTTTTAATAAAACCCAATACGCGAAAGGCTTTACTAGTTATGATATCGATGTGAGGACCAAAATGGAGTGAAGGCACAAATACAATGCCCAAATCCTCGATTTGGTTAACGCGTTGAATAGATAGTCCGCTTAGGTTGTAGTCAAAGGTAATGACTGCCCTAGAACGATGAAAGGTCGTTACTTTGCATTTGGCAATATTTAGCAACAAATTAAAAGAATTACACCAGGCGGAAAATTTATCAAGGGAGTTTTGGAGAGTGAGGCAGTCATTGTATGAGGATATCATTTGGAAAATCTTAGAATCATCGGCAAACAGAAGAAGGCGACAAGGAGAAACTGTTGAGCACACGGT
>NW_021761404.1:0-900 GCF_005508785.2 Acyrthosiphon pisum
ACTCAAATTAAATTTTTATGAGCGTTTGAAATTCATATTTTTACAACATTTGATATTCATTCGATTTCTTACGTAACGATTTTCTTATTTTGTTGTAATTAAAAAACAAGTAACTGTAGAAACTTGAAAATTTCACTGAATGTTTATATTAACATTTTCTATATACGATAAAATTTTGAAAATAATTTGACTCTTTTTGAGCTGTTTACGGACATTGTAAGTTTTCAATTTTTTTAGTTTTTTTTTTCTATAAATATCAATAAAGTTTCATATATTGGGCTAAAAAATGTAAAAAATTAATACAAGGCTCCTGATACATTGTTACAATAGCAGTTGAAAAATATTAAAAATACATAGGCACAATTATTTTTTATAAGCATTTGAAGTTGAAATTTTGACAAAATTGATAAAATTTAAAATTGAATAATTATTTTGTAGTTAAAAATTTATAAAATGTTCAACTTTTATATCTAAGGATTGAAAATTTAAAACAAGATTCCACGTAAATATTTAATTCTGTTACCAAAAATTCTAAGAAATACATAAGCACAGTTTATTTTTATAGTAATTTTAAGTTCAAATTTGGACGAAATTACATATTTAAAAACCTGGAATAACTATTTTAGTTATTTTGTTGTGATTGTATAATATTATTTGTGGGTACTTGAAACTTCTAAAGTATACTATTAGATATCTATGATAGTACCACGGTTTGTTGTTGATGTATAACGCGTTACCTAATGGATATTGTGATATGATTAATTTAGAATTTATTATTGATATCTATTATAGGTCAATTTTTTTTAATACTATATAGATAAGTATACCTATAATAGGTATGTCTAATACCTAGACTGACAAACCGTCTCCGCTCAGAATCGTTTTTCTTATACAGTGATA
>NW_021761405.1:0-680 GCF_005508785.2 Acyrthosiphon pisum
TTAATCAATTATTTTTCACCCGGCATAGTTGGTGTGCGCCGTGTCCTCCCCTATTAGATGTCAGATGTAATGCAGTAAGTACACTTTTATTTGCTGTCCAATGCTTTCTGATACCATTAACATGTGTTCATACAATTATGTTTATGTGTTTTAGAATTTTACATCCTATTTAAATAAGTACCTGAGTTGTAATCACATGTAAATTGTATTATTTTAATATTAGATTAGCTCAAATGTATTTAATATTAAAATCTGCATGTGCAACTGTGCAATTAACATAACATAATATGTTAATAACGCGTATTCAAAAATATTTAGCACTTTGAAAATGTGATGTTTAATAACGCATTACAACAATAAATATGGTTTAAATATGTTTTTTTTTTCAAATTAAGATTATATTATTCTTTATCGAGTTATCTATATAGCATTATAGTATAAATATTAATTCTTTTTCGTTACCAATATTAAGTTTAAACCGATAATTTGAATTTAGTGGGACATACTGGTTTGTGAATACAAACATTACTATACTCCGCGCGGAATAAGAACGTACCTCGTCGCGCAGGCGGCGACCGGTTCCCCCCGCCACCTTGTCATAGTTATAAACAATATAATTATAGTCATAAGCCCGACTTGCGCGCGGCAAACCTGTTTTGGTCCGCCGCCCGGGTACGTTC
>NW_021761406.1:0-2093 GCF_005508785.2 Acyrthosiphon pisum
TGGCCAAAAACGGCAAAAACTAATCACAATATTAATAAATATAAAAATAAAAAAGGTGGACAAGTGGGTACCTACCACTCATTAGTTGGCCATGTGGGTCAGTAGTTCACTGAAATAGATGTGTTAAATTTGAATTCAATGATATAAAATAATTTTATACGAAAAACAATTCAGAGCGATGACGGTCGGTTAGTCTGTATTACTAAATTTTATTAAATTATTTCTATTAAAGTTGGTACCTAATTTATTTTGCCATTATTCATTCGTAATACTGTAGATTAATTTCATTTTTAACAAAAATTTTAAAATGTCATTGTTAAAAGTTTCAAGTGTCCACGAATGATATTTTTAAATCACGAGAAAATAACTAAAAATTGTTATTCTTGGATTAAATACCTAATTTTGTCCAAATTTGAACTCTAACTTTCTATTAAAAAACTGTTTATATATTTTTAGATATTTTGTTTATAGTATGAAAATCGCAAATGTTGAAAATATTTGAACTTCAAAACATTCATAAAAAAATATTGAGGATTTAGGTAAGCTCAACTTTTTTTTAATTACAGTAGGTATAGTAACGTATGAGGAACCTTGTACCTATTAATTTTTCAAATTTATTAACAGAGCAAAACATTATTTATCTACAATAACTGGAAAAGAAACAAAAAAAAAAAGGTGGGTAAGTGGATTTCGCTCTGCTGTACAGTAGGTTACAAGTGGGTCACTGTATAATGGATGGTATTAAATTTGAATTCAATGATATAATATCATTGTATAAGAAAAACGATTCTGAGCGGAGACGGTATGTTAGTCTAGGTATAAGACATAATATTATATTAGGTACCTATAATAAATTCCAAATTAATCATATCATACTATTTATTAGGTACTTATAACGCGTTATACATCAACAAAAAACCGTGGTACTATCATAGATATATAATAGTATACTTTAGAAGTTTCAAGTACCAACGAATAATATTATACAATCACAATAAAATAACTAAAATAGTTATCCTAGGTTTTTAATATGTAATTTCGTCCAAATTTGTACTTAAAATGACTATAAAAATAAACTGCGTAAATGTATTTTTTAGATTTTTTGGTAACAGTATTAATTACTTACGTGGAATCTTGTTTTAAATTTTCAATTCTTAGATACAAAAATTGAACATTTTATAAATTTTTAACTACAAAATAATTTTTCAAATTAAAATTTGATAAATTTTGTCCAAATTTGATCTTTAAATGCTTATAAAAAAAAATTGTGCCTATGTATTTTTAATATTTTTCAACTGATATTGTAACAATATATCAGGAGCTTTGTATTAAATTTATACACTTTTTGGCCCAACAGATAAAACTTTATTGATATTTATAGAAAAAAAAAAACTAAAAAAATTGAAAACTTACAATGTCCGTAAACAGCTCAAAAAGAGTCAAATTATTTTAAAAATTTTATCGTATATATAAAATGCTAATATTAACATTCAGTGAAATTTTCAAGTTTCTACAGTCACTCGTTTTTTAATTACAACAAAATAAGAAAATTGTTACGTAAGAAATCGAGTGAATATCAAATGTTGTAAAAATATGAATTTCAAACGCCCATAAAAATTTAATTTGAGTTTCTTATAGATATTTTTTGTTTGATAAAGGTAGGTAATGTTATAAGGAATCTTGTATTACATTTTCATATCTTAGATTTAAAAAGAAAAATTTTTATGAATTTCTAACTCGAAATAATTTGCAAATTTTCGTGATTTTTCCATATTTTGTCGTTGGTGCATTGGGGAGGTCAAAATTTAAATTTCCCAGTAGTTTTCAAAAGCGCCGGGAAAAACAAAAGAAAAATTAAGGAAAAACGGGAATTTTTACGCAAAATCTGTTTTCGAGAAAATCGATTTTGGTTTTTGGTGTAACTTTAAAAAAAATGACCGTGGATGCATGAAATTTTGACTGAATGTTTACATTTCCATTTTCTATACACGATAAAATTTTCAAAATATTTTGACTTATTTTGAGCTCTTTACGGACATTGTCAGTTTTCATTTTTTTTTAGTTTTTTTTCTAAAAATATCAATAAAATTTTA
>NW_021761408.1:0-828 GCF_005508785.2 Acyrthosiphon pisum
ATACAATAGGTACTAGGTTAATAAATAAGTAATAACGAATAACGTGATATGTGAACACCTTGATAAACGAACACGTACCTATATCTACTGATGTTAATTTTTTTGTACAATCTACAATCTAGAAGTCAATTATAGTTTAAACACAGTTTTGTCACAATGAGACTTATGAAATCTTACATATGCGAACATAGGGCTAACTGTAGCCGAGCTCCACCAACAACTTTACCAGCCCTCCGCCCCACCCAAACATTAACTTAATTTTTTTAAGTTTATTCAAATAGTATGGTATTATAAAAGGCTTCGGCCTTCCTCAAATCTCAAAATTATCGCCTGTTGTACCTAACCAAACATAATATTTTTTAAGATATTTTTCAATGTTATCCAAATATAATTTTTCCCGACAATTGTATGTGCATTTAAGTTAAAAAATACACAAATATGCTAATTTCATTTAATTTTAATTTAATTAGATCTACAATATTATTATTTAAAATAAGAAATAAAATAAAATTGGAATTTAAACTAAAAAAGCTCCTAGTATAATAAAACTGTCAAGCAAATACCTAACTCATAGGTATTTATAAAATCATTAATACAATTTTTTTTCATAAATATGGTTCATTAATAACATTTTATATTAGATATTAATATATTATAATATATTGTTATTCACTCAAAATTTCAATACCAACGTACTGTAGAAATTAGTAAGTAGGTACTCATAAATATTTTGGGAAAAGTCATTATATATGTACCTATAAACAGTAAAAATATACGATCTTGAATTACCTTTTCAAGTTTTTTGACCTAGAAATAAACTTTTTATCA
>NW_021761409.1:0-7663 GCF_005508785.2 Acyrthosiphon pisum
CATGATTATATTATTATGCCAGTGCACAACTATAACGATAATAATAGTGTATTATAGTTATAGTATTATATGATTATGTTCTCGTATATTATAACGATTCCAAAATATGAAAACGCAAATACGAATGTCGAATACAAAACATAATAGTATTATATTGTTACAATATATCCCCGTAACGATAATATTTCAGCTATATGGTACTGAATAATAATAATAATAATATACTGTATTCTATAATGCGCACACGAGATTAATGTCAGTGGTGATATCACATTATTCGTACGAAAAAAAAATCTTACCGTAGGTAGTATAAATTATTATATTTTAATGCCAGACGTCGTCGGAATGTGAGACCAAAGTTCGTATTGATGGTACATGGAAAATATAATATAACATTTTAATAATAATTTTATATAAAGTAGGTGGTATACGATTCGTTGACCGAGAGGATATTTTATTTCGCAAATTAATAATAATAATAATATATAGATACATGGGTAGTAATGATAATAATAATAATGGGATACGTTTTGCGTACGGCGAACTATATCCAAGCATATTATATATTTACAACCACGACTAGGCCAAAAATTAATTTATCCACGAGCTTTTAAAATCTCGAACAATAATTAAGGGGAATTGGGATAAATCTATATATTATAATAAAACCAAGTCTACCGACACCAAGGATGTGCATACGAAATATTATATTTTATTAACACTCATTATACCAAAGTAAAATAGTAAAAAATTGCACCAACTAATTCGTTGATATTAAATTTAATTATGCTCAAATGTTTACAATGCGAGTTGAACAGCTTTTTTCCGCATATTATGACATAAATGACCCAAATATTTTCGAGATTAGGTGGGGCCCCTCGTTTAACTTTTGGAACAAAACAACCAATTTGATAAAACTATTTAGGCGGATCCATATAAAAAATACAAACCTATTTTGATATATACATTTCGGAACTGTCAATGAGAAGTAAATTTATAGTAAAGAATGTGTCACGTGTGTGCGGGGGTCGTACCGAACGGTCATTAGTCAGGGATGGTGATTGAAAAAATATAGAGATTAAGTTTATCGTCTGTTAAAATCTAAAATAATAATCGAGGCATTTCTAATGTGAAACTACTATTCATTGTCTTTTTCTCACCGCCTCACATTTACTTATTGTACCATTTATTTGTATAGATTGTAATTTTTCACAAAATAAACGAATTTTTTTTATAAAATTATATATTATATTATTAGTATATTATATTATATTATATGACACGACGGTATATACGGCTCTGTATTGTGTTTTAAACAATCCAGCAATTCGTGATAATAGACGAGAGACTGACGATAACGTTTAACCGACAGACTTCCTCATACTTTCGTCCATATTATTATTATCATTAAATTGTAGTGTGGCCGTACATTTAAAAGCTTTCGGAGCGAAATCAAATTCCACGAAAACGTAGCTCGCGGAGACGCACGCGATTACGCCGACGGCGCTCTCTTTCAGAAATAAAAGCCACTTAATAATAATATATTATATAATAGCAATGGCTTTAATACTATATCGACGGCGTATTTCCGAAATAAGATTTTTCTCCCCGCAAAAACTTACACGATCAACGTGAGGAAACGTTACGATCATTGTCGATTTCGCGATTTGCGTCGTACCATAAAAATATGTATTATCATCATATATGCTATGAACGTTTTCTAATGTTCGTACACGTCATGCTTCCCCCTCTGTATATACTCATCCTAGTATATGCGGGATGATATACAATAAATTTACAACAAATTATGTTTGAAATACATTTTTTGTGTTCGAAAAAAATTGCTGTGTATATAGTTTGAAGTATTTAAAATATACCCACTACTACATATTTCGTTTCAGACAATTTATATTATTCTTTTAAAGTTTAGATGAGTATATAGTGGCGGACTACAACTTTTAGGGAGTACCTGTCATTTTACTCCACTCGTGTTATAATAAAACAAAATACTATTCACTAAATATTCGATAATTTTCGGAAATTATTCTGATCATAAAACTAAAAACAAATGGGTTACTTCAAACATTATTGTTTTTATTTTTAAAGGCAGGCGATTATTGCTTATTGTAAATTCATAGCATCCCTCAGTGAGCCACATATCATTCACAATAAACCTTCCGATATAAAATACAAACGCACACACACACATATACACACCATGATGGGTATCACAACATATTTTTTGCGAACGAATAGAAATCTCATAGGTATGCGTATATCGGACGTTAAGTCGAACGTACTTAGAAAATGTTATACCTATAAGGTCACAGGGTGCGATTGTTCGAGGATTACCACGTACCGTACAGATTACCGCGGTCGTACCGCGATAACGCGCTATGGTTAGTTCGAAAAGAACGGAGAAAAATATACAAATAAAAAAAAAGTTAAAGTTCGTAATAAAAATGTATTGCACTTATCAGCGGACCGCGTTTTTAGCCGTTTTTCATTCGGGCAAGTACACGACGTATCATTATACAATATATTATTGTATATGAATTTTCGGATAATTTATGTTGAAACGATGCAATAACGAACACGGTGGCGGTGACGGCATACTTTTCTTTGTGGTCCTCTGAAACGTATAAAACAAATTGCACACAAAAGGAAAATAAACAACACGGGCAAAGCGGTGGAGGTGGGTAGAAAAACAACATCGATAATGAAAACAATAATTTTATACTTTATACAGTGCTGTAGGAAAAAAGTTTATTACCGCACCGAAGCCAAATATTTATACGCCGAAAACCCACGCTGTGCAATGTTTTTTTTATATAACGACATAACGTTATAATTAATGAATTTTTTTTCACCCCTCGGCGGCCACTATATAATAATAACAATAATGATAATGTACAATATACATATAATATAACATATATATATATATATAATATTGGCAGTTTTTCAAAGAGTTTATCCGGCACTGTTGTTTTCCGGCAAGACGTAAAAATTCGCATTGAATAATATAACAAAAATCTGTTGAATATGCAAAAATATTCACGTCGTCTCCGCGTCCGCTTAATTCAGAATGGTTTTCCATTGTTTTTCCTTCCCACCGCAGTTTTCCTACGGCTTCCCCGCAGCGAGCGCCCCTCGTTTTCGGTCTTCTTTCGTTTACGTCCAAAACACTTTCCTCATTATCTCGACCTCTTCAACGGGTTTCAACGAGTTGAAATTATCTTAATTCTCTTTGGGTTTTTTTTCTATCTCTCCTACCTCACCCTCGCTCTATCTATCACTCTCTCTCTTACTCTCTCTCTCTGTCCGTCCGTCTCTCTATCTCTCTACACCACTTTACGCTGTACATTATAATACAACTGCACTCTCTTTGTGCTGTGAGTACACGCTCTTCAATCACGTCGTTATCTCGTTAAACGCACACACTCAACGAGACCGAATACATCAAAATGTTTAACGAAAACTACTCATTAACGAGACAAACGTGTGCGCGCGAGCACGCCGTGTCATGATGTACATTACGCGTTCGCCATTAAGGTTCGTCGTATATACTATATATAATACATATATCTCGTGTATATAAATTGTAGGTATGGTATACGTATAGGTACGTCTGTGTATTATACATGTATATAGCGACTTTATTCTCGTCAGCAGTGTTATATACTGTATTTAATCTGGAGTTTAAATGCATAATAGTATTATTATATTGTGTACTTACGGAGAATTGGGATCGCACATTTAATAAAATCATATAATTTGCTGTTTGTGACTATAATATTATGTACAACACTGCACTGCTGCTGCTGCAGTGATTAACGATCGAGTAAATTCTTCTAATAACTATACAGTAGGTGGAACTCACTACAATATAGGTAGTTGGTTGAACATGTAACCAGATATATGGAATACACACACACACACACACACACACACACACACACACACACACACCGTGCATTGTAATTATTATTATCATCTACACGAATTTGAATTGCATCATAACAGTTATTAATGTTTGATATTATGATTTATTCAGCAAAATAAAATAAATTTAAAAACTACTACGATTTTCCGTATAGTTTTATTAATAACAAAAACGTCGTTGAAGTATGTTTTTAATTAATATAAATTATGTACACAGTATTGTGAGTATAATGTTTGTAGCTACAATTACTCCTAATGTACCATTACGTTTTTATTAATATAAGCTCGTTTATTCATTACTTTAACATTTAAATTAATTATTACAATGAACAGTATAACAATAGCTTAGGTACATAATAAATAGGCCATAAAGGTACTATATAGAGCATGCGTTATAGATATTATTATGTTATTTGATACTCATAATTAGGCATTGCAGTTATTTTTTTTATCTCGATCTTATTTGAGTGATTGAAATGTGTTATAATAGGTTTATAATATTATGTAACTATAAATTACTCATACTAGTAAATTTAAAATGTGTTTTTTTTTAAGATTTTAGCATTTTTAAAGATATACATTTTGATAGAAACTGTAAATATATAGAATTATTCAAAATTGTACTTTATTGTCATGTATTGTTTATACAAGTGCTTATAACAATATTAATTTAGTGATTTACAATAACATTATTCAATTAATAAGAGGATTTACATAAGAATACTTAAATTATTGTTGGTTACCACTTAGCCGTGACTGTTTGGAGGTGAGAGTTCTTTCAAACGCAAGTTAGTTAACATAATAGATAGTGATAATTATAGATGCTTATATATTCTGCTTGTAATTTATTTGTCTCATTTTTATTTGAAAATTCAATATATTAATTAATTAATATTGTTATTGGTATAGCACACCGGCGCAGCGCATGAGCGGCTTTTATATACACTGTCCGCCGAGACGAGAATATAATTCCCCCGGAACAACTGATACATGAATATCCAGGGACGTTGGGCGACATTTCTTATTTAACATCGTACAATACCAATATTATTAGGTATTTTTTTTATTATCATTGAAGAGTCGCGTGCACGCGAGGGACCTACATAATCGGTTTACGAAACACGGACACTAAATAATATCATATAATATATATTATTTAACGGCCGCAGTCGGTGCAGGGACGATGGAGCAAATGAGTGAAACTCTATACCAATTCCGATGACCCGTGGAAATATTTTATAACATAATATGATGACGAAAAAGTGCGGAAAACCGATAGCCGCAACGTTTTTTCTTTCAAATTTGTATTGTTTCATGAACGTGGTCTGACACCACGATAATACTTCCCGCTACGATAATGTTTAAATTGGTGTCACAGTTTTCCGTCCGTATCCAGCCACGTAGAACAGCTGCGTTTATAGAGGGGGGTAGAGTTTCAACCTCCCCCCCCCACCAATGAAATTAAGTCCACCACTGACGCCAGTACGCCACTGACGTCAAAGTCAATAATGACGTATTTCCGTCCGTTTCTATAGAATAACGCGTTCGTTTATGGTCATCAATAGTTTTCGCAAAAACGAGACGCCGCGCATAAACAATACGCGATCATTAGCCCTCGCGCGTCGTCGACGGGCTTTCGATGGTGGATAAAAGGGGGTAAAAGGTACGACGATAATATCAATTTAAAATCATAATGTAGACGCTCTCTGCGCGAATATAATGATATACTCCTGGCTTGCAGCAAGATGTTGCTGCAGCTCGGGTGCAGTTGCCATCATATTATAGGGGTGTGTATATGCGTTTTANGTTGTTCTTAACGAAGCAAACGTGGGCGAGGTTTAAGTGTTATAATATGTGTGCCGTATAATATTATGCACGAGATATTATATATTTATACTAATTATAATAGTACGTGGTGCGACCGAACCGCTGCGAATATTATTATATATTAACAGCTTCGCGTCGTAAACCGTTCAGGGGCTCGACGTTTTAATAATACTGCAACACAATATCAAATTATTCAGTATTGAGGGGTAGAAATTGGAATAATAATAATTATGTTATATACGAACTATTATAGTCTGGGAGGAGTTTTATTTTCAGAAACGTATAAAATAAACATTACATTATTATGTAGTTATAATAGGTACCTACCTTATAAGGCTATAAACGAATACGCGTCGAACTGTAACTATAATTATTATGCATACATTGTGTATGTAAATATTATAATATAATGTATAGTGTTAAAAATTATTTGGTGATTTCATCAGATGTACCTAAATTATAATGAAAAAAAAAATATGAATTTGGTTCTTCCTGGCAGTAAAATATTTTTTAGTATTTTTCTCATGAAATCCAAAACGACTCGTGTTAAACAGAAATTATAGGTATTATATTGATAAGCATTTTGATTAATATTTTTTATAACTCATGTTAATACCTTAACACATAATTGTTGTAAGTTTGGACATATTTTTATTTTTGTGTTTAAGAATATAAATGTCATTGTAAATGTTGAAATAGAAACAATTATTGTAAACCACATAATTTTAGAAATTGTCATATTTTTGTATCACATACCACCCAAACCACAGTCTACAGAAATCCATGTTCTCCATACAAAAGCAAAGAACTAATAACATACTATATAATTTATCGATAATATAGTTTTGGACTTTTCATAATTTATAGAATAGTAAAATAGTCACGTATGAGTATATACCTATAACCAGCTGGCAGCTGGTTTAAAAAAAGATTTTAGAATAAATGTCGCAAATAACAACTTATGGCCTAACTACAAGTAGTCGAAGTCCATCTACTGGGTTTTCTAAATAGTAAAACTGTAGGTACTTCCACATATTTTAGAATAATGCGGTTATGACGTATGTGCAGGTGAGAACCTTAAAACTGTATAATGTAATCTTATATGATTACGTAAAAATGTACCAATTACTAGAAAATAAATAAATAATATATGTATATATTTACGAGTTGGGACGTAGACTATATAATTTACCGTTTTCACGACTATAATCCGTCGTGGTAAAAATTAGATTTAACGCAATTTTCACGTTGTCTGTTCAATATAACATATAATACTAATATTACATTATTATTATATGGATAGTCGTGGATTGATATATTTGTAGTAAACGCATATCGTCTCGCACTATACACGGTTCGTAATTTATTTAGAGCCATTATGTAAATTTCACGTATCGATTGGTGTTTTATACAATGTATAATGTATATGCATTAAATTACGAACGAGTGTTATATATATATATGTGTATAAGTAGGTTTATATTATGTACATAATATATAACGACTGCGTTTAACATTCAGTTCTGTGTGAACGGACGTACGTTCAGCCCGTTTGACACGATTACAAGTCTTAGCTCTTCAAAATGTTATTTCTCAGCTGTCTCTATAATAAAAACCTCTTTTGTTGCTTTGTGCAGACAACGCACTACACTTCCATATATTTATACATACATTTATATATACAGGGTGTAGGTAACAGAAATCCCTGACAAATTAAAATAAAAAAATTGGTACTAGTCAAACGTATGACAAAATGTATGAAAATGATAAAGATACAAAATAAATTAAGAATTAATGTAATACTTAATATGTCAAGAAATTCCCAAAAAGATATTTTGAAAAAAATATCATATTTCAAATTAATTCACTCCAAAAAAATAAGCTACTTGAC
>NW_021761410.1:0-1390 GCF_005508785.2 Acyrthosiphon pisum
GCATTTCATCTGTAATGATATGATGTTTCAAATAACAATGAATATTTACAATATTTTAGATTCTGAGCGGAGCGATAAATTTATCGATTTCACCATAATGTGTGTTTTTATTTTTAAATACTATTTCATAGTATAAGTACCGTTTCAAATGTTATCTACCTAAACTCTACAGTAATAATAATATTGAAAAATAAGTGTTGTTTTAATAGAATTAACATAGGCTGAATTATATATTATGTGAGTATACACTATATACACAAATGTTTGAACATATAACTCAAACTGAGTCAAACTACAAAAAAAAAAGTTTAACGGGTGACGAATGTGTTTAACGCACCATGAAAGGTTATGAAGGATATTTTAAATTTGAACTGATTTATGGACGTTTTAAAATTGTAAACTGTCGAAATGTGTAAAGTGTCGAAATAAACAAAACAAACTTAACAGTAATCGGAGATAATTAGTTATAACGCATTATCAGCATTTTTTCATTAGCGACAGCTAAAGTTCAAATTTTAACAAAATTCATCAAAACTATGAAAATTACTTTGAGTTAAACATTTATAAAATATGATATATCTATAATATCTAAGATTTCAACATTTAATACAAGATGCCTTATAAGTTTTCCTACCCTAAAAAATCGTTTATGGTTCAAATATTGTAGACATTAAATATACATTTCTAAATAACCAAATTCTCATTCAACGATTTTCTTATTTTGTTGCATTTCAAAAACAAATAACCTTATAGATTCATACTTGAAGTGTCATCTAGATGTTTATTTTAGCATTTTCTGTACATCACTATCACTAAAATATCGGTAACAATGATATGATAATATGATAAATATTTTATACACTATTAAAATAATTGAATATTAATTAATACAATAAATATAATGTTTTTGGCAAAAATTAAATCAACCAACAGTAATAATATGTACCAATATAATAAGTGTTAATTTAATAGCAACATAAAAATTCATATCTAAGGTTAACTTATATAATATTACTAGCCGACCCGTCACAGCTTCGCCCGTGATTGGTTTTTTATTTTGCGTCCGGACGTTGATATGCATAATTTTTTATTCAAATTTCATCGTTTAATGTGATCAGCAAGTAAATATAAAAAATGGTTAATGAAAACGTATTGAAATGTTTCTAGCGGTAATAATGATAAATATATTTTTATCAAAAATAGCTGATCCCGTGCACTTCGTTGCTCGTTAAATGTAGGTACCAACTCTTATGATTCAAACTTTGTTCAATTCGTTATTTATTAATCGGTGTATGGTGTTCAAAACTTATCTTAACTTTTCCGTGACCCAGAATAAAAATTCTGGTTCGCAACAGTATATTGCTGTAGATCGCGGACCCCGTGCTGTTTG
>NW_021761411.1:0-852 GCF_005508785.2 Acyrthosiphon pisum
TTTTACACTTTTTGGCCCAATAGATAAAACTTAATTGATATTTATAGAAAAAAAAACTAAAAAAATTGAAAACTTACAGTGTCCGTAAACAGCTCAAAAAGAGTCAAATTATTTTCAAAATGTTATCGTATATATAAAATGAAATTATAAATATTCAGTGAAATTTTCAAGTTTCTACAGTCATTTGTTTTTTAATTACAACAAAATAAGAAAATCGTCTCATGAGAAATCGAGCAAATATCAAATGTTGTAAAAATATGAATTTCAAACGCTCATAAAAATTTAATTTGACTTTCTTATAGACATTTTTTTTTTGATAAAGGTAGATTATCCTATAAAGAATCTTGTATCACATTTTAAAATCTTAGTTCTAAAAAGAAAAATTTTTACGAATTATAAGCTTAACATAATTAGGTAAATTTCGTGATTTTCCCATATTTTGTCAATTTTTGAACTTTAAATGCTAATAAAAAAAAACTGTGACTCAGGATTTTTAATATTTTTCAAATGTCATTGTAACAATATAGTAGGAGCCTTGTATTAAATTTTCAAGTATTTTTACTCAAAAAATTAAGTTTTATTGACATTCATAGAAAAAAAAACTAATTAAATTGGAAACTGGAATTGTCCGTAAACAGCTCAGAACAAATCAAAATATTTTGAAAAATTTATTTTGTATAGAAAATGTAAATATAAACAACCAGTGAAAATTTCATGTATCTACAGTCGTCCGTTTTAAAGTTACACCAAAAACCAAAATCCATTTTCTCGAAAACAGGTTTGCGTAAAAATTCCCGTTTTCTTAATTTTTCTTTGTTTTCACGTCGCTTTTGAAAACTACTGGGAAATTTT
>NW_021761412.1:0-988 GCF_005508785.2 Acyrthosiphon pisum
CGTGGTTTGGTATTTTTAGTGGTAAAAAAAAATAATTGTTTGTATAATATTATATTATGTGGGTGCAAGTGACCATAAATTATATATGAAAAAAAAAAAATTTAAACATATTCAATAGAACAAAAGTTATTCCAAAAGTCAGTTCTATCTGTTACACCCTCAATATTATGTACATTGTGCGTGTTATAATGCGCAGTTGATTATTACACGAACCCGATAAAGATAGATATCATTTGTTGAGGTTAGATTCGGAGTACAAAAAACACCACGTTCGCCGCAGGTCAAAATATAGGTATATAAATATGGGTAAAACTATAATATCGATTTTCGATTTTCCCGAAAGTTCTGTAGCGTTGTATTTTATTCTACAGTGTGTGCTCGAACGTTTTACGTAGTTTTGCAGCCGTTTTAACTGTGCAGTATAGACGGAAGCGTTCGTAACTCGCGGGCTCAGGACTTGTAACTAAAACACGGCAAATGGGTTAAATAGGACTGTTCTCCAAAACCGAAATGTTATAGTCTCTATTTACACAACAAATAATAGTCAGCAGACGTCGGCGGCGGCGGCGTAGGATGCGCGGTCACGGAAATCGCGTGTAAACGTTCGTCGGCCGACAGAGTAATAATGTTACGCCGTTAAAACCTAATAAATGAGAATTATTTCGTCTTGAAACTTGAACTTCGTCGACGAATAGAAATATGAATAATTCGCGAGTGTGACTGCCAAAACTAACCTAACCTTGGCGGTTTCAAATTTTCAGCAAGCTGTAGACGTATCAGCTGCAGTGCAGTGCCTGTTGAAAATACTTATTTTGGTTATATTATTCAGTGGTCGTCCGTCGAATAAAAAATGCGATCCATCCGTGTCTACTATACTGCAGTGCGCCGATTCGACCGACATTCAAATTCGCGAAAACCCGGAGCACGTACGACCGATTTTATAATTAATTCCGATCGAGAGTTAATGCATTATATATTACCTATACCT
>NW_021761413.1:0-987 GCF_005508785.2 Acyrthosiphon pisum
CCTCAGTGAGATGATCCTGGCCACATTTCACGCAGCGAGGAGGATGACAACAATATTTGCGCGTATGCCCATAGGTTTGGCAATGCTTGCATTGAGGGTGACCACGAGCTTTTCTTAGTTTTGGTTTTTCAACGATGATTTTAAAATTAAGTAAATTTGAGACAATAAATATATTTCTATTAAATTCATTGTTCTCAAGCTCAATAGCGAAAAGAGATAGTGGCAATTTCTTGGTCCTATTAATAAAATTAGATACACTTACGACTGAGAAACCTAGCACAGATAGACCCGTTTCAATCTCTTCTGGTGTTGTGGAATGGTGAATATTGCGAATGAATGCTTTAATTGGGCGTAAATGACGCGTACGAAAAGTGTAGAAAGAATACTCCTCCTGCTTGTCCATGAGAAACTTTATAATTAGTAAATGCAATTTGCAGTTTGGAGTTTTAATTTTTAAAACATCGTTGAATGCAGATAGGGTGAACCCACCCGGCCCCGTAATACGAATAAGGTCGCTCTTGAGCGCATTTAAACTGGCAATATTTTTGACGAATATAGGCGGAGACTTCAGATGCTCGGCATCCAAGGGTTGTATACCTGGTGATTTGGAGTCGGCAGTGACTGCATGTTGAATAGATGGTGAGGTTGATACCGGGGGAGGGCTGAAGACTTCAGTTGAAGAATCGAAATCGTCCGCGAGAGCGGCATATTTGTTAGTAGAGACGAAGATTTTGGATTTTTTGTCAACGATTTTAGGCGACGACGAGGTTGACGATGTTGAAGATAGATTTCGTTTGGAAGGTGTATTAAGACGCGACATGTTCGGTTTTTATATAAATATAAAAACACCGTATTTTAATGAGCGATAATAATACTAAAGGTAGGCATTACTGTTTGATAACACTAACGAGCGCGAAGCGTGTGTACGCTTCGACAGACGGCACTGAACTGAAATTTATTTTATTAAAAACGAAAATTCAATTACAC
>NW_021761414.1:0-677 GCF_005508785.2 Acyrthosiphon pisum
AAATAATTGGCTCTCAGTAATTATATGATTTTCTTAGTATTTATTGTTGGATTATTCATTAAACTATTTAGAATTTTATACTATTCAATAAAATATGAATAGACATATACGGGCCGTCGCGGTCATCCGTCAAATAATCTAATGTTGTTGTCAAATGTCAAATGTAATGTGGTGCCCAATAAATAACTATGGTATAATAATAAATTATAATAACAAACACTATATTATTATTGAGTTATAACTTATAAGACAATAAGGGACAACTAGTACCAAAAATCTCGACACATAATTAATTCCCCTGGGCAAGTAACGAACGGTCTAGGATTGAAACTTGAAAGATACAAATATAGCGCATTCGAGTATTTTCAGAGTCCTGTATCATCTATACAATTATCAATGTTTCTCCCCTATTGTCATATATAGTGTTTGCTAGTAACTATAATTTATATCATTATATTACTTAAAGCAACTAAAAATTTGGCGAATAATGAAATGGTTATCAACATTTTAATCATGGTCTCAATTTTATTATGAGTATTAATTATGCGTATTAATGGAATTCAAGTATTTAAAAACACGTCAATTGAAAAAAAAAAGGTTTCCAATTTTTTTAGATTTCGGTTTTGAATTTAATACCGGTTTCTAATTTTTTATGGTTTCGGTTTTAGCCTTAATAC
>NW_021761415.1:0-729 GCF_005508785.2 Acyrthosiphon pisum
ACAATTTTATATATTTTTTATTATATTTTACTATAACAAAGAATCAAACTTACCAGGATGAGATATTGATATGTCATTTGTTTCAAAAAATTGTATAATTTTTAACCATAATTCTGAGAATGACTTATCTGTTCTCATGTTTTTAAATGACTCAATAACATTATTAATAATCATTTCGGCCTTCCCTAATGTAGCTGTCTATGATTGTAGAGTTGAACTTAAGATGTTTATAACTTCTAAAACATATCTTAAAACCATAACTAAAATTACAAATTGGAATTTTGTTGATTGACTAATGATTCCTAAAAATAAAATATAACTTTTTTGAATACTCAATAACATTTCATTTTTCATTATTTATTATATTATCTATAGCTTCAGCTACATCTTTATCAGCTTCTTCTTCAATTTCGTTTTTTTAAAAATTTAAAAATTGCTGAATAATTGTTTATCATTGAATGACAATTTCGATATCGACAAACCTATCGCGTATCATAAACTCTTATTATATTGCCTTTCTTTAATCCTAATTCAGTCTGAATTTCAAGTAATTTTGAGTTGTTACTTGGTCGAGAAAAATGCACATAGAGGGACTCCAAAATATTAAAAAAATTTCGATCAATATAATAAACAAAGTATATAATAATATTATATCCTAATAAAAAAAAATAAATATAGTATTATGTGTTAATGTTCTACAAATAGTTAATTAAAGCATATTTCTACCTT
>NW_021761416.1:0-759 GCF_005508785.2 Acyrthosiphon pisum
TTTTTTTATTTTTTTTATTTTTTTATTTTTTTTTGTGTCTGTGTACACGATAAGTAGTCGAAATAATGCTACGATTTTCAACTTCAGTATCTTGTTCGATCAGAAAGTGAATATTGTTGGTGCATTGGGGAGGTCAAAATTTAAATTTCACAGTAGTTTTCAAAAGCGCCGGGAAAAACAAAAGAAAAATTAAGGAAAAACGGGAATTTTTACGCAAAATTGATTTTTCACAAAATTGAATTTGATTTTTGGTGTAACTTTAAAAAAAATTACCGTAGATACATGAAATTTTGACTGAATGTTTATCTTAGCATCTTCTATACACCATAACATTTTCAAAATATTTTGATGTATTTTGAGCTCTTTACGGACATTTTTATTTTCTCTTTTTTTTTTAGTTTTTTTTCTAAAAATATCAATAAAATTTTATTTGTTGGATAAAAAAGCTTGAAAATTTAATAGACGGCTCCTAGTATATTGTTTCAAAGGCAGATGAAAAATATTAAAAATCGTTAGTCACAGTTTTTTTTTTTTAAGCATTTAAAGTTCAAAAAATGACAAAATATGGAGAAATCACAAAAATTTGCAAATTATTTCGAGTTAGAAATTCATAAAAATTTTTCTTTTTAAATCTAAGATATGAAAATGTAATACAAGATTCCTTATAAGATTGTCTACCTTTATCAAACAAAAAATATCTATAAGGGAAGTCAAATTAAATTTTTATGATCGTTTGAAATTCAAATTTTTACAACAATG
>NW_021761417.1:0-876 GCF_005508785.2 Acyrthosiphon pisum
TGAAATGAGAATTAACACAAATTGTTTAGTACCTAATAGCGTTTATTATAAATTCATATTAACGAAAATCCCGTGTTTAATAAGTTAAACAAAAAAAATTGCTTTATAATACAAACAAAATCCCGTTTTCTATTTTTTTGGATGCTCAGTTCATCAATAACCTTATATGGCATGATTATTGTATTGATCAGTGACGTGCAAATAAAGCCAACACATAAAAGGACCTTATTATAATATAGTTAAACTAATGTTAAACCGCGGAATTCGACTGTAAAATCAGTTGGTTAAGCGTAACCGAGGCAGGGATTGAAACTTTGATGATCTTTACGGTTTCGGTTCTTATTCGGTCCCTAATAAAACTAAAATTTTCGGTTCTTAAAAAATAAAAAAATTGTTACCTGATTTCGTTTTTTACTTATGTAAAAAAATGTGTCAAGTAAAAGTATCGGTTCCGTTAAAGTTCTGGTTTTTAAATTAATTTAAATAAGGGTTTCGGTGAGGTTCTAGTTCCTGAACCGAGGTTTAAACTATGATTGTAAAACGGGCTAAGTCGGTTATAAAAAACAAAGTATATAATAATTACTATTTAATTTATAGTTATTATTCAATATTAGATAGGAAAATTGATAAAATATTTACTTCTGTCATACTATTTATTAGGTAAGACTTAATACTTAATAAAAACTTGAGTTCAGGTGTATAACAGTTGATACAGGCAAAGTATAAAATATTTTAAAGAGTTCATGAATATTTGGATAAAACTCTTTATCAAAAACATCTAAAGCATGTAACCCAGAGGTGAATACAATGTTTTCTATATCTAAAAATAAACCCATGCTCTATGGTAAATCTACAGTCTTCATGGTAATTTTGTTT
>NW_021761418.1:0-1391 GCF_005508785.2 Acyrthosiphon pisum
GTTTGACAGAATGCCGAATGGGTAGTATGCCTGTGGTAAGCCAGGCTGCGCTAGATACGCTCGCGTACTATTTCCCCTTTCTACACCTCTCTCGCGGACACTAAGCGGCCCGGCCCCCGTCACCCGCCTCCCTTGACGTTTCCAGTCCAGTGTAGTAGTCCGTGATTCACACACACAGGCCCGTAGCCAGACCAAATTTTCAGGAGGGGCAAAGCAAATTTTTGGGGGGGCATTATATATAAATGTATTAAATATTAATGCAATTTTTAATTTATTTACATTGATATCCCATTAAATTAACACAACTATAATTTTCTATCTAATAGTAATAATAATAATAATAATAATAATCCATTCATAATAGAATATTTTGGGAATTTACAATGAAACATTTGTTTTAAAGTTACAAAACGAATAATACTAAATAATAAAAATAAAACTTAAAGTATTGAGCTACGATAACGATAGCAATCAATTTGCCAACAGTCGTCGTGACACGTCAGTATCGTCGTCATGGCCCGGAATTTCCGAAATAAATACTATAAAGGTCCCCACACACTGCAGCGGTGGCGGTGGCGGTGTTATTAGCAATAAAATACATACCTACCTAAAAGTCTTTCTAATATTTTTTAGGGGGGGCAATGACTGGGTTTAGGGGGAGCAATGCCCCCCCTTGCCCCCCCGTGGTTACGGGCCTGATCTAGGTACTTAGTATATTATAAATATATATGATTTATAATTTATAATTTATACTAGTAATGTAATAAATATTACCATTATACACACCCACACATACACTCAAACACATCTACGCGTAGGTACATACACACACATACGCAAGCACGTATAGGTAGGATATATTATTTAATCACCGCGGTGGTAATTTAATTACGACCTGCAGGGGTATATTCACTATACATATTATACCATAATATATATACCAACGTGTACACGTCGGACTGTTATTCCGGCAGTTAGGGGTGGGTGATGGGTAGCGCGCGAAGTGCAATTAGAGTCTGCAGCGGGTAAAACGAAAAACCATATATACATACATAATATTGCCATATATATAAATATACAGTTCAATTTATATATATAATATATTTTGTGTGTGTGTGTGTGTACATATTATTTTACACAACACGGCAGTGCTTTGATTAATGTACGCATTGTTAGATCGTCCGGCGACGATTGCGGCGCGCGCTGCGATCCGATCTGAATTCATCAGCTAATGGACCGCACGAGAGAATAATATTTCGCTCGCCACTGCTGTTTGGGGGGGGGGGGGGTGGCAGCGAGGGCCGGGGGGAACTTCTGTGCGTGTATAAAACCGGAGCACCGGGCGAAAATGAAAAGAGAAAAAAAAAAGGGTATACATGGGAAAAATTTTT
>NW_021761418.1:3186-4436 GCF_005508785.2 Acyrthosiphon pisum
CTTATGAACTGAATTTTTCATTTATATGATACTCGTATAGTTACATAACAAATTGTCGACAGAACATTGACAGGGGGACACGTGCCCCTCCTCTAAATCCACCACTAAACATAATTTTTTCAAATAAAAAATGTTTATATAGTTTTCCATTTCGAGGGGCTACATTTAACCGGGAAAAAAACTGTGGGTCAGCTGACCTCCCCCCTGGGTTCGCCCCTGCTTGTCATAATATAGTGTTATATTATTGTGATATTTAAAAGTTTAAAAGTGTTTATAATTTATAATTTACCTATCTTTCTCAACAACAGCGACTCAAAACAACGACGAACGTGCGACGTTGTTAAATAATTATTGTATTAGTGTCCGGCCAACAAGAACTGTATACTAAGACTCTATAATATGTTATATATAGGGCTGGGATTTATACGTAATAAAAAACCAAAAATATGTGCATATATATGTAATTAAAATTGCCAAAATATGTAGTATAAAATAAAAATATGTACTACGAAAAATTTAAAAAATATGTTAAAGTTATAAATTAAAATACAATTCTAAATAATTTTTGAATATAACGGGTACAATTTATTGTTTTTTATGTCTAATTAATTCAATTTAAAATATATAATATTTTGTGGTAAAAAATTAAAAAATATGCAATAATAAAAAAAAATGTTGTTAAATTGAAATACAATTGATGTTTAATCAATTTAAAGTGAAACAATGACAAACCATATATTGTTTTAAATTTTCAAAATTAAATGTACGACGATTTGGTCTTAACACTGACTTAGTCAGTAGATGCATCAATAGAAACCCAAATAGGACCATTTTGAATCAAATGAATGAATACAAGAACTGGTAGTCTGATAGGTACTGTTGTAAATTCGTAAGTATATTTTGTCAAATAATTGTTGAATATAAAGTATAATCTAAGATCATCAAGGTATGGTTATCGAACAGAAACACATAAGATAAACTAAAATCAAGTTAATAATATTTATTTTAACCTACTTATTTCCTAAATACATTATACACTTACAATTTGCCGAGTAGGTACCATTATCGAAATATAAATGTAAAATATTACTAAGCCACTGAAATTGTCGAAATTTACGAAATATGTAAAAAAAAGCGAAAATTTTACAAAGTATGTAAAAATATGTATTTATGACGAAATATGTAAAAATATGTAAAATAAAATATGTCTTATTTTATTGCAAATCACGTGAAACGAATTTATCATTTGC
>NW_021761419.1:0-844 GCF_005508785.2 Acyrthosiphon pisum
TTAATTAAATAACATAGAGTTTTCATAACTATCGATATAATACTTTTAAATTAAAAAAAAAAAATATATATTAGTAAGATAGCATAAGGAACTGACCTTAAGTCAACAAGATATTATAATAAAGTACTAACTAACTATATTTTATATAATTAATCACACTATATTATGAGTGAAATGAGTGCATGGCTATTAACAATAATTATAAGAACATTTATCAAGTTATTAACAAAAAAAAAAAAAGAGATTTTACTCCATTTATTATTGTATTAAGAAATAATTTAAATAACATAGAACTAACACAAAAAAAATTTATAATAATAAATAAATAATTAATAATAGATATATGTATATGTATTGAAATAAGTTTTCATTGAATTAATTAATAATATGTGTTAATGTAACGACTAATAAAAATATATATATAGATGTATTATTTTCAAATTGTATCAATGCTTTAAACAATATATATTGTGCACAACCAAACTATGTTAACAAATGTAAACAATATTATCTGTCAAACACAAAGTGTAAAGCCATATTTATATAACAAAATTTGTAAAACGAACATTATTGTAATTAAAATTGTAATGATAAAATCAATTATTTGTATTATTGTAATGGAAAAATTGTGAAACAAAAATCAATGTAATGAAAAATCAATTAATTGTAAACCAAATATCATTGTAATTGTAAAACACATTTTGATGTAATGGAACTATAACCTTGTAAACATAATAATTGTAAACATGTAAATGATGTTATAAGAAATTAACTAAATTGTAGACCACATTGCATAAACTTTTAAATGCGATGGTGTTTTAAAAAGATTTCTGTCTTTTAGAGA
>NW_021761420.1:0-2153 GCF_005508785.2 Acyrthosiphon pisum
TTTTTCTGAGACCTATTTATGCATAATACTTAATATTATAAAGTATGGTTATAGGTTTCATAATTTCTTAACATAAGTATCCATCAGTACCTACATAATATCACGATTTACAAGTGATGATATATTATATTACCAATTGATTTTTATTTATTTATCGTCCGTAGTTACTGTACATAAATTGTATATAATATGGAATTATAATTTATTGCATTGTATTAAAATACGCTCAAAAATCAGGAATTCGCAGAGGGGCTTTACTCACTACGGTACCCACACATATAATCACACTCACACTGACGACGGCAACTAATTGTCTAAATATTGACCCTTATTAACGACACATGAGCAGGCCCCTTAACAAGGTTGATAAGACAACGATTTTATCGATATCACGACCTACTATATATATTAACATTCAGTAAATCTATGGTCGTTGTTTAATTTTCCACCGTCATCGCTGTGCAGGATCAGATTTAAATTTATTTGGTTATGATTCTAAAGAATATTTCGATAAACAAACAAGTTTCGAATAAAAACTTATTTATTAGATACCTATGTAATTTCCACTGTAATACTATATTAGTAACTAAAAATGCACGATATGTTTTACTCGTTCACATATATTACGGTACTTAGGTGTATTCTAATTTTAACAATCAATCAAAGTAAAACAATTCTGGGAAAACAGATCAATGCGTCAGCGGTGTAGCGAAAAAGCCTATCCTAAACGCCGTGTGATCATAATATTTGTTATTATGTCAAGTGACCTAACACCTAAGTTACAAATAATAATAATTTTAATTATAATAATTATTGTACTTCAGTCGTCATGTAAAAATCTTTTTCAGTTTCTACGATATGGCAACTGTCGATTATTGAAGTATCCACCAGTTACAAATGATATTGTGTACGAATGCAACGAATACAGTTTACTAGGTAGTATAATGAAAATACGTAGTCATGATATTACACTGGCATTTATTGTCTTCACTGGCCCGCCAAGCTAATTATTGTTTTGAAAATAATATATTTATCAACTGCTGTGTTATTTGTTTCATATAATATTGTTCGAAAATAGTATGAAATTAGTATGAAAATAAACTTACAAGTATACATAATATATTAATTCAACATAGGTTATACTTATCGTTGAAAATTATTATTTGTAATTAATCCACACTAGTTCCACGAAAACTGTTATTATAACTTTGGTTTCAAATTTTTATATAAAACTGTTATAGTTACCTAATATTGTTTTGTATTTGTTTCATAAGTATCGGTGATCTATAGAACATTCTTGAAAACTCCCTTGCCAATTTTAGTAGAAATAATATAATGACGTTTTACACGTTATAACACTATAAGCACAGCATTTCCTTATCTAAAATACCAAAATAAATCCAGAATAAATTTGACGAATAACAATTTCTACTAGTTATGCAAGTGCTGCCGTAATGCCATATTGTTATCATAATAATATTGTGAATTTGTGCTTTGTGCAGTGTATAAATTATTTTCATGAAATGAAGTAAAATAAAAAGTCAGTGATTTGATACCTAAGTCCTAAGTTGTAGTTATTTTTAATTCTTACCTATATATTTATTTGAGAAAAACGTATTTTCATCGATTTAACTGATTTTCTCATTACTGGCTTATAGTCGTTACTTATTAGTGATGACTAATATTTAGTTAAGGTAGATTGTGAACCTTAATTGTTTACCCAATTTTAGTCAATAGTTATAAAAAGTTTGAAACCAATTTTGAATACCATAAAAAATCAAAACTCATATCAATAATTGAATAACTTTATATTATTAAAACAAATATCGGTTTTAAAAATTGAAACGAAATCGAAAAAATTGAAAACCGTTAATCAATACCGAATACAAAACCGAAAAAATTTATAACCAGTATTGAATTTGAAATTAAAATGGAAAACAATTTAAACCAGTTATCAATATCGAAATCAAAATCGAAAAAATAAAAAAACCGATAACCAATATCAAAATCGAAATCAAAATTTATTTTTTCGGTTACAAGCACGATTAAAGATATACTGGTTACACATCGAGACTTTATAATACGGCTCGAAAAGCGCGATTGAAAATGTACTGACTAGTAGCACTATCTAGTGGTCTCTTTAACTTATTTTA
>NW_021761421.1:0-660 GCF_005508785.2 Acyrthosiphon pisum
GTAAAAAAAAAAAACCCGGAGAAACTTCGTTTAGACGTTAATGTATAAGAAACTTCAATAACTATATATTTTCGTTACGCGTATTTTTTAAAAAAAAAATACTTAGAAATTAGAACTGAATATTATTAATTTTTTTTCATAATGTGTGGTTTTAACGGTGATTTCGAAATTGTTTGAATTTTTTTGCGGAAACTATTATTTTGGAAGTTTAAGCCATCCAAAGTTTGCTATTTTACGTTTATACGCATGTGAGAAACAATACTTTAATGCTGCGCGGAGGAACTCGTGTTTGGTGTTTTTTCGATTTTATTGACCGAGCGCAGCGCACTGAGCGAGTGGCAACGCTAGCAGATTATGTGCTTTATAACAACTTTGTTTAATTCCGAGGTCTGCCCAAGATGGTTTTACATATCAAATCGGGGGATATTTTCGATTTGATATTGTCCGAGTGATATCCAGTGCTAAGTATATTTTTTTTAAAAAAATACGCGTTAAATTGAAGTTTTTTATGAATAACTTCAAAACGAAGTTTATCCGGGCTATGTGTTTACATTCTTACAAGGCACCGTAAAACGAACATTTTGGAAAGAAAATTTTAAAAGTAGAATCGTTTCGATTTTTTTTATATTTTGAAGGTAAACATATATGCCCGTATGGGGG
>NW_021761422.1:0-1070 GCF_005508785.2 Acyrthosiphon pisum
TCAAAATGTGAGCAATTGAAAGTGTTTAAAAAATGTTCACTTTTTTATTTTGTAGTATATTTATGAATTGCCTTTTTATATGAATTAAATGCCTTTTTTTGCCTTTTTTTACATTTTAAATGCTTTTTTTATTGATTATATTGCCTTCAAATCCGAACCCTACTAATAAGTAATAACTAAAAATACAACTGAATGAATGGAAATATAAAAATACAAATTAATACTACCGTACTGTCATTGATTATAAACACTATAAAGTATAAAGTATAAATACTTATAAATAACTATAATATTATAATGACTATTCTTGAAATAATGTGGAAGAAAAATGAAATCATTTTTAATAAATTATACAAATTATGGCATACATAATGATAAAGTGTACATATATAATTCAATTGGTTGAACTCTGGCTTTTGGGTCTGGAAAAAAAAACGGGAAAAAATTTCTAAGTCCATATCACATCCATAATACTATCACTACGGCAATACTCCGCAGTGTTGCCATAACAATAATTTTATATACCACAATGATAATTTTATACAACGTAATAATCGAAAAAGTTCAAAATAATCAATTTATTCACTCGTTCATTTTTCAAAATATCCAGTAGTCGGTTTTGTGATAAATCGATTTTCCGACCGCTTTTCGCGGACCCGCTTGGCTTTTGGGTCTGGGAAAAAATGTCGAAATATCGAAAAACGTCTAAGAGGTTTTTTGTTCGTATACCACAATAATAATTTAATACTACGTAACAATCGCAAAATTATTCTAAGTTCAAAATAATCAATAATCAATTTTATATAGGTAGGTACCACAATATATTTATTCACGCGTTCATTTTCTAAGTCCAAAATATCGACTAATTCAATGATCGGTTTTTCGAAACCTCTAGGAAATAATATACACGTTTTGTTATAATTTCGATTTTCCGACGGCTTGGGTCTGGGAAAAAATATCCCGCACTCGGATTTTTGATTTTTCGATTTTCCGACCGCTTTTCACGGACCCCCTTGGCTTTTGGGTCTGGGAAAAAAAGTCGAAATATCGAAAAACGTCTAAGAGGTTTT